>NW_027249393.1:0-167500 GCF_030848795.1 Temnothorax nylanderi
TCCTACCCCTGTTTGGTCTATAATTCTTTGAGATTCAATCAATTATTTCCCGAAAAATTAAAAAAATTAGAAAACAAAAATTAGAAAAATTAGAAAAATTAAAAAAACCGGTTTCCAGAAAATCAATAACAAAAAACTATACACACTAGTGGCACTTCCCGGAAAATTCTACCCCTATTTCATATACTTTTGATAAAAATTTGGTTCAGGGGTTTAGGCTGAGCGATATTAAAGAATCCGTGAAAACACGTTTTACTCCTTTTCACCCCGTTAGGGCTCGAATTTCTAAAAATCCCTTCTTACTGGCACTCCCCGGAAAATTCTACCCCTATTTCATATACTTTTGGTAAAAATTCGATTCAGGGGTTCGGGCTGGGCGTTGATGAGTGAATGAATGAGTCAGGACATCTTCCTTTATATATATAGATGGAGACAAGGTCTCGCACTCGGTCAACGGCCAATGTGGTACAATCCCATGTGTAACGAACATGTCGCAAAAATATGCAGCACTTGCGCGTCGCAATATAATTTTTTTTATGTGTCTATTTTTAAGTATTTTTTCATGCATTTTTATTGCATTTATTCAACATTTTTACCGATTTCATACAAAAAAACATGAATTTTTACCTTTCCATAGCCGCCATCTTGTATTAGCTATATGAAACTTTTTGAAAAATATTTTGTTATTCTTCTACATGTTTATATTTCATTCCCAAGGTCGCAAGTTTTACGATTTAAAAAAAAATCCGTTTTTTAGAGACAATAATATTTGATCGATTTTCTTCAAAAATCATGAAACTTCACTTTGCAAAAAAAATATACTTTTTGGAACCAATCGTTATGACGCTAATATATTCTTAAAGTACAACTCTTGACCTTCCGAATCATATATTATAAAGCCCTTGTATCTTTTTTTTAGTCAGTACTACGTCAATTTGAAAAAAAGCAAATTTTTTCGCTTTTTCAGAAAAACACGTCTTCCTTTTTTTTAAAATAACATTTACATTTTTTAACTTGGAATAATCTACCTTTAAAGTCTTGTAGATCTTTAAAAGATTTATCGATTAAAAAAAAAAGAAGTCAAATTGATGCATTTGTCTTAAAGATACAAGCTGGAGAAGACGGCAGGGGTCTCTCTCAGACCCTGGTGAGGTAATATCGGGGTGTAAAAACGTAAGGTAACTGAGGGTTAACATTCTAATACTGTCAATACTACGAGTACTGATCACTCAGTACTGAGTACTGATTGCTAGTACTACTTTTTTGTAACGTATCTTGGAAATACTAAATTAATAAAATACTATAGCTAAATTAACACACTAAACTATCAATATGACGTTATTTTGATATCATCTTGACTTTTTGTTCTACTTGGATAGTACTGCGTAAGTAGGGGAGAGTGGGCTTCCTTGAGCCACGAGGTCCAATGTGACAGTGCGAGTTTTCTGTATTAACGTTCTGCAAAATAGTGACGGTGGGTATGAAAACTTTCGTTTTCAAAACATATAACTTCCATCAAAAAATTATGCCGAAATAAGCATATATACTTTAGTTAAAGGCAGATATGTAATTGGAGCCTTGCAAAGTAAATTTTTACTTGTCATAACTTTTTGATATGTATGAATTTCTAGGGATTCTACAGTTAAAAAAAAATTTATAAGACGTTTGTCAGGATCTAGGTTCAATATCAACGTGCGCACAAAAACGTTTAATTATTCTGTATCTGAAATATTTACGATAAATAATATCGATGTTCAGTGGGGTCCAATGTGACGCAGGTTGATGGGGTCCTTTGTGCCACGCTTACAGAACTATCTAACCTACCTACGTGACAGCGCGAGTTTCCGTAGTGTGTTTCGATCGCGGAATAGTAAATGTTAGTGCCTAAATTTTCCTATAAAATGATATGATCCTATAGAATAATTTCCATCGATAATCATATCCACACTTTCATTTTCTCTTTTTTTCACTCTTTAGTTACAGATCACATGTAATCGTGTCGCTGTGAGGCAATATTCGTTGATCTCTGTTAGATTACGACAAAAAGTGAGGTTATAGGACTTTGTTTTCAATTTTCAATTTCTTAGGTCATCTGATGAAACAAATATGACACGATTATTGATAAATTGGTTCTCTAGCACAGTCTTGGTTTTTTAATTGACCAAAAATTTGTAATAAACAGGATTTAAACAGATCTCTTCTACGTGTCACAGGGTACCCTACCTTTCACATTACATATCACAGTGTACCCTAGCTATGACTCAATCGATCCCACGCGTGCGGTCCACTGTGACAAACGCAGCATTTCGAAATATCATTATTTTTGCAAAATATTTCTGAAAATTTACTTCTTAAATCATTTACAAACAAAGTTTATTATATTAAACATCGAATAGTCTCATTTATATTATAATAAAGTTATTAAAAATTATTTTTAATGTGATTTGAAAAAACGTTGTTCAAGGGTGTCCACTCTCCCTTACTGCGCCTGTACCACACGTTAGTATCCCACGATTATTCGATAAGTACTAAAAGAGTACTGGAGGGAGTACTGGAGGAAGTACTGGGGGGAGTACTGGGGGGAGTACTGGAGGGAGTACACTGGGGGAGTACTGGGGAAAGTACTGGGAGGAATACTGGAGAAAGTACTGGAGGGAGTACTGGAGGGAGTACACTAGAGGAAGTACACTGAAGGGAGTACTGAATGAGTATTGGAAGAGTACTGGGAAGGAGTACTGACGAAGTCAGTATGGTCGAATTTAGTAGTACTTTGAGTACTTATGTCTCCAGTATTTTCACCAATACTTTTTCCAGTATTAAAACCAGTACTACTTTTTCATAAGGGTATACTGTTCTTTACTGGTATAATCTATTTCGTAACGGTAAAGAGGATATCTCAGGCGATCCACCAAAGCCGCCAAAAGCAAGTCGTTCTCCCGAAAACGTGGAAAAGATGCTTGAAATCCTTCGATCGGACCACTATGTGTCCACAAGACTCATCGTGGAGCTCACTGGCATACATATAAAAAGTATATACAGAATTCTGGAAAAAGATTTTGACAAACCTTCCTGAACGTGAGTCACGTCGTCTTCGTAGACTCAAGTAACGGACAGAGAAGGATAGAAATATAAGTAATAAAGGCTCAAAAGATTAAAAATCAGTTGGAGTATATAGAGCATAGAGCCGTAACAAGGTGTTGACGTTAATAATTCTATATTTGAGTTAAAAATCTACAGACGTTTCGATCCATTATAGGACCATTTTCAGTGTCGAAATACAAAATTAGTCAATCGGTTAAAAAATTATCGCATAGTTACAATAAAATTAACGCAATAGTTAAAATCGCTGTATTGTGAGTGGACGACACTGTAAAATTATAATAAAATTTTTTTTCTATTTTATGTCAAAAATAGAAATATTAACTGAACTCGACCAAATGATGTGATCCATTATGGGCAATTTTTTTATCAGCGAGAGCAGGGAGGGCAATGTCATTAGAGTGCGCGCAAGTGCAATGTAGATATCATAACATTAATGCAAGACACTCTCTGCAGACGTTTCCGGAGATGTATCCGTAGCCTTTGAAAAGTACAAGCCAAACATACATCTAATTATATATTAAAAACCGAATAAAGAAGCAGTTTTCTCGTTCAATTTAAATATATGTCTTCCACGTACATCTGTCTTCCACACAGTTAATTTATTCCATCGTTTCACACTATGCATATTTCAATAAAAACCAAATAAAAAAAGTTTTCTTGTTTTATTTAAATATATGTCTATCATAATAAAAAATTATTTTTTTCAGCTAGTATACGCTAGAGCGATGTTTCCTTGCAAAGATACATTGTCTGTCAAATCTACATACACTGCTAACGCTAGAACAATATTTCCTTGCCAAGATACATTATCTGTCAAATCTACATACACCGTTAAGGTAACAATGTAAAAACAGGTTTTATGTATGTATTAATTCCGCATTTATTTTTTTACATAAAAACAATGACATAGGGAAACTATGCTAGTTGGTATGCTTTTTTAAAATAATTTTTTTACACGTAACTAATAAATGGAATACAAGTCGCAAAAAATTTTTTTAATAGCCGTATATATATAAAACACAAAAATATAATTTTTTAAATTAAATAGTATAATTAATTTTGTTGTTTTGCATCAATGATAATTATAAGTTATTGTGACAGATCCATCAACTAATTAAAAAATGATACGCGTTTTGAATAGACATTTGCTCAAGAAGAGTCTTTTGAGGTATTAAAAATTAAGCGAAGGACCAGTTTTGCAATATCTCGACTTTTCAGAATCTTATATTTTGACCACCGACGCTCCCGGAATAGCTCGTTACATATGGAAAATTTTATCCTAAAAATTTTGACGACGCAAATTAGTTTAATTTTAGCAAATATGTCAAAATCGGACTATTCAAAGTACATTAATACTTGAATATCAAATTCTCTTATAACTCCGCAAAACCGGAAAATATAATTACATCGTAAGAAAAGGAGAAAAGACGGTTCTGACGAAAATGCACCAGGCTCTTCGAAATTAACGTAAAACGAAGATGTTCATGGTATGCAATTTCGACGTGAAATCAAACGAGCATAAAGAGCATTTGTAACTCTCATCGGCAGCAGCATACGGAGCACATAGAGCACACGTAGCATGAAATTCTGGACGACAAAGTAGCATTTAGAGCATTCACAAGTGCTCCAAAGTCGTATTTCTTCAAAAAGCAGCTCTTGGAGCACTGTCTTTTTAATATATGCAATGAGAAGGGAATCCTACAAGTGCTACGCCTATTTTTTGAGCATTTGTATGACATAGGCTTTCGCTTCGGGTTGGGATATTCAATGGGAGGACACCCATCCTTATCGTAAAGGATCCAGATTTAATTAACGATATCCTCATAAAAGACTTCCCCATGTTCGCCGACAGAGAACTCTTCACTGTTCACGAAATGGCCAAGCCGCTGTCGCAACATCTTTTCAATCTGGAATCAAAGATTTAAAATTTGCTTACAGCAGATCTTGCGATGACTATCAAAGGATGGAATCCAAATATAAAGGTTACTGTAAATAAACAAATACATTTTTATAACAGCAAATTGTAAAATGTTATTTCCCATTTCGATCTAATGAGCCATAATTCAATTTTAGCAAATATATGTCAAAATAAGACGATTCAAAGTATATAAATACTTGAATGTCGAATTCTTATAACTCCAAAAATCTAAAAATTTATAGATCTCAAAATTTAGAAAACGTAATTTTATTTTACAGTCCGTAATTGCACATTGTCTATCATATACATAAGACGTAAAGACAAATGGATTCCCGATTCGAATACTTCTCACGTGTCAAGTAAAATATATCATCAGTTGGGCAATTAGAACTACTGCATTTCTCGATTCAACCATCAAGAAAATCGCGTTATTATATTCAGATATCACGATATTTATTACGACTGAGTGATATTGAAAATAGTAATTTGTCCGTTAAATTCCTTATAATGACAAAAGTAGACAATGTCTCTTATGACACAGTTACTATGGACTGCCATTTTCGGGATTTTAATCTCAGATTCAGACATCAGAGCGGAAAATGTGACATTAGAATTAACTAATAATACTGATATGAACAACAATACAAGATTCAATAATGAAAATATGATATTAACAAACGGGCTATTAATTCACTCAACCTTCACGAATTGGTATTATTATTATGCTATGTCAAAATCAGAATTACGAATATGAGATTTGTTCGTAGTCCAGATTCAACAAGAATCTCTCCGTTTGGATACTTTGGATAATTCCATTATGAAACCTCTTATCCCGGAAACCAGCACTATTTGTAAAGTTAATTCGTTATTATCCTTTTCCTGTTACATCAAAGCCCCCGCTATATTACATATGTTGCAACATATATTGGATTACGACATTTTTTGGAATGGTATCGAGATAAAAATTGTTATGTAAAAAATTGTTATGTAAAAAATTGTTATGTAAAAAATTGTTATGTAAAAAATTGTTATGTAAAAAATTGTTATGTAAAAAATTGTTATGTAAAAAATTGTTATGTAAAAAATTGTTATGTAAAAAATTGTTATGTAAAAAATTGTTATGTAAAAAATTGTTATGTAAAAAATTGTTATGTAAAAAATTGTAACAACTAAAACAAAATTAAGGAAATATTAATAACGAAATCGCTATAAATTCAAATATCGACAGCGAACATCCGAATCCGCGACAGCGAAAATGAAGAGATGCTGAGAGTTCGAAGGTTGACATAGGTCAAGCCATACCTGCAGCGACAGCAAAATCGCCACAAATTTAAATGCCAACGCCGATCGACCAAATCTATACCGATGAGTTGAACTGGCGCTATCCACAAGTTACCGAAATGAAATTTAAGAATGAAATTCATAGTTAATGAAGCCCGGAGATTTGAGAGTTTGATGGATCATCCCTAATAAGGGGGAGAAATAGAAAAGAGAAAAGGGAAAAAACAGGACTCACTATTTGCTGGTTTAATTTTTACTCGACTGTGTCCCAAAATTTCTGGGGCCCTGTGGCTTCGTGATGGCTTTCGTCGGCACTTGTTAACACTTAGGCTTGCGGAAGTAATGCGCACAATTTAAGTTTGACACATGGTTCAAGTTTAAGCAGCTCGGAACTCAGCGTGACTGATAGTGACGGTAAAATGGTATTGATGGTAGTTCTGCGATGTCGCGGTTTACGTAGGAAACTTCAAGGGGTGGATTTTGTCGTGGGATGTGTCAGGGTTTCTGTTTTGAGGGTTTGTTGGTAAGATATTTTCATCCAGATCTTAGTTTTCGAGATTATTCATTGGTGGTGAAATATCCGATACGTGAGAGGAAAGGAAGGAGGTGAATTTTGCTCGGACGTGGGAGGCAATCAAGGGGTAAGGAAGGTAATTCCTCAGGTTTGAGGGATTGACTCTGTCAGATGATGGAGGAGGAGATGGAGTTGCGGGTCGCAGGAAATCCGAATTTGCGTGAGAAATTTCGTTTTCTAATAATTATTGGCGACACGCCCGCCGCCCGCCTGTTCCGACGATTCCGAACGTGCTTGGCGGCTGATTTCCTTCGTTTATAACTGAGAATGCGCGGATTCACTAAAATTTATTTGATTGTTGTAAATCATTTAATTATTGATAACTGCGCTGGAAGTCAACTTGACCAAGTTTCTCGATTGTTTGTGGACAATTTTTTATGGATTTGTTTATTTATCGTAATAAGAAATGCTACGGGTCTGGACGCTGACGTTAATCAGCTAACCCGAAGTAGCGGGAATGGAAGTGATACGGGTCTGGACGCTGACGTTAATCAGCTAACCCGAAGTACCGATGGTGAAAATGTAGATTAAAAGACTTGAAAGGTTAAATTGAAGGATAGAAATACGTCCAGGAATTCGAGAGTTTGAAGAAAAGACTTCCGTTCAAATAAAAAAAGAATAAAGAAAGCATAATCTAACTTATTAGTACTTGATACGAAGCTGTGCTTCGTACGGTCTGGATTAGAGTAAATTCGTTAAGGCCCTGCACCCTCGTAGAGGCTTCGTCGGAACTTGGTAGGTTTGGTCTTGCGGTGATGATGCACACAGAACTTAATAAAGCACACGTTACTGAACTTAAACTGCACGCAATAAACGTTTGCTTCGGTACTGGACCCGCAAAAAACTGAAGAAAAGACTGGTAGTCAGTAAACGAAAAATACTGACTGGAACTGGAATTGGAGCTGAACTGACGACAAGTCGCGGATTATATGTATAAGAAACTTTAAGAGGTAAATTTTGTTGAGGGATGTGTTTAGTTTTTCTGTTCAGTTTTTCTGTTCTGAGGGTTTTTGTTGGTAGAATAATGGTAATGGTTTTCACCCAGAATGTACATTTAAGTTTTTGAAATTATTTATCGGTAAGCAATGTGGGAGCGTCATCGCCTATTGTATAATTTTGATTTGGCGAAAAACTGAGTAAGTCACTGGAAAAAGAGCTTGCGCCCCTAAAATTCGACGGTGGGAGCTTTTTGACAAAACTCGCCAATAAACAGCCGTAAAAATCACTGTACTTAGCTCGTCAAGAGATAGGCGAAAACTCAAATCTACATCATGGGTGAAAAAACATCCTACCAACTAAAATCGTCAGAATAGCAACTGACACATCCTATGATAAAATCCACCCCTTAAACTTTCCTATATAAACCCTGACATCGCGGGATACGCTTTCTTGAGCTTTAGTCTTTTCTCAGCTTCAGTCAACCTCGGTATTTTTAAATCGTAATCATTTCTGCTGCTTGAGTTCCGATTCCGAGTTAAAATCTGTGCGCGAAATCTAACCCAGGACGCGGCTACATCCACATCATGAAGGGCCCGCTATCCGATTCGCAAATTCCAAAGATATCAAGGAAGTCATCAAATGTAGCGAGTTCCATTTATTCCTTTTTCTTTTTATCTCTTTATTTAAAGGTAGTCTATCGACTGTAGGATCCCCGAGAGTTCATTAAATACGGGTTTATTTCGCGGATTTACGTCAACGTTTGAGCTCGTGATGTTCTCGTTTTCGCCATCGCGGGTTTTGGGTCGATAGGCGTAGGCATTGAGGTCGTTGGCGTTATCGCGGGTCTGGCTGACTTATCGGCCTTTGACTCCCGGATTTCTTGCAAGTCCTTAAGTAAAAAATATATTTTCGTGTAAAACTTAACCGATCTCTTTTTATGCTGGGAGCAATAAAGCAATAAATTTTCTGAGATGCGATAATAAATTCCTCTAATTATATGATGAAATATAATGTTACATCCAAACCCGAGATTAGGATAAGAAAAACTGGGAAGCAAAGGAAAGGCTAACCAGAGGGGTCGGGGTACGGAAAGACGCAACTAGACGCTTAAGAATATCACCCGCAGATACACGCTCTGAGGCGCGTGGCGCGAGCCGAACGCACTTTCGATGGCTCAGGAAGGATCAACGTCCGTAGGGACGGTAGGACGACTTCCGTGAGCGGTGCGATCGTCGGTCCTCTTTCAAGTCAGGGAATTCAATCCCTTTAACTCAGGATCGGACCTCGTGCGATTTCGAGAGGGAGAAGAGTAGTGGGTTAGATGTTTTTAAAATTAATGCAGTTTCAAATTAACATTTAACATAAGGTAAACATTTTATTACGATAAAATATTCTATTACAATAATACAGGCTAGGTGAACAATAGATAAGAATTAGGCAGATAAACTGAATACAATTACAAGTGTGAATGGGGGATATGTGTGTAACGTGTGTGTGTTCTTCTCGGGTGGTACATAAGTGCGGAGGTGATCGGGCAGGATTTTTAAGGGAAAACTTATTTGGAAATGACCATCCTGCCCGCTATTATCACAATTATTTAAGGAATAAAGTTACATAAATTTAGCTAATTGTAAGAGTGCGGTGTGTGTACTAAAAACAAATAGTTAGTCATGAGTAATCATCTCGGGATGGACTACTTCTTCGAGATCGAGGGTCGAGGCGGTCGAGGAGGTCGGGGACAGACTTCGGGAAGAGGAGGGGGAACGGGAGGTTCTAGCAAGGAGGCGGGATCGGGGTTGACGGGGACCACGCGGAAAGGAGCCACGCGACAAACAGGGCGAGAAGGTGCGGCAACAGGGCGAGAAGGTAGGACGACAGGGCAAGAAAGTGCAACAACGAGGCGATTCTCTTGTGACGAACAGGGTTCTTCCGTAAAAGCTGGTGGAGGCGGTGGAGTGGGGAGTCGCGGAGGACCTGCGTTGACTGATTCCTGAGGGAAGTCAAGCTCCCTTTGCGCCCGCTTGTTCCGACGATTCCGTATATGTCTCGCGGCGGTTCGCGACCTCTTGGGGGTGGGACTACCCGAATCCACTACAAATTAGTGGATTGTTAATACTTAAGCCTACTAATTGCGGAGAAGTCAGCTCGGGTTTTGGAGATTAGAGAGACAAAACAATAGCTCGAGTCCACCGACAAGTCAGCTAACTCGAACCAATATATTATTCCGAATCCACCGATAAATCGGCCAATCCGAGAATAGCAGAAGAGATTATTCCGAATCTGCCGATGAATCAGCTAATCCGAGAATAATAGAGGTTATTCCGAATCTGCCGAGGAATCGGCTAATCTGAGAATAATAGAGGTTATTCCGAATCTGCCGATGAATCGGCTAATCCAGGAATAATAGTGAAAAAGATTACTCCGAATCCACCGATAACTCAGCTAATTCGGAATAGTGAAGAAAAAAGGGGGGGTGGAAGGATTAAGGTTTAATGTTTAACCGAGAGACTTCCCGTACACGAGAATGTATAAAGAAAAGGAACCGACATGTATGTATATAGATATATGTGTACAGGACTTACTACTTGATGAGTTCTTGGAATTCTCCCCAAAATGGACGTGGGTCTTGTCGGTGGGTGAGTCGGGATGGCTGATGTTTCGTCGGATCTCTAGCACTGACTCTAAACGTGGAATCGTGACCTCGAAACGAATGAGACCACGATTATAATACCGAACAATAGACGCAACAATATGTAGACTCAGCGGATTTTTCTTTTGCGAGAAGTCCTGTGATGTCGCGATTTATATATGAAGGTTCAAGGGATGGAAGGGGTGGATATCGTTGTGGGAGGTGTCTGGTTTTCGTTTGGGAAGTTTGGTTGACGGGATTCTTCTAATTTTTTGTTTAGAGGATTTCTTATTGGGTGAATGGTCTTCACCCAAGAGGTGGATTCTTAAGTTTTCGCCTATCCTAGAAAGCTAGAGACGGTTATCGGTTTTTCCGGCTGTTCATTGGTGAGTCTCCTCGTAAGGCCCCCACTGTCTTGTTGGGGGTGCAACCCATCGCCTCTTCCAGTGACTCATTTGTTTTCGACTATCGCCGATTTCTCTTTTATTAGGGTCCCTTATTTATCTTGCGACCCTGCTCGAATTACTGACAGACGATCCATATCCTTCTAATCTTAAGTGCAATTTTATTGCAGTTTTATTGCTAACAAGGGGAACACCAAACATGGCCCCCTCCGATTCCGGCGAGTCTAACATATGTTGTAGTCCTACCCTCCCACTAATTCATGGTAAAGCGATACGACCCAACTCTCAAGCATTTATTATTTTAACAGAGAAATTAATATGTTTTAATTACAACATTTATTATATTTACAAATTATTTAATTAATTTATTTGCTTTGCAATAAAAGTTGTGTAATTGTAAATTATTTAATTATAAGTTTTACTATGCAATAAACATTTAATTAAAATTTATGTATTATACAATAAACATATTTAAATTTATTTTTTACTTTTGCCACGATTTTAATTTTTGTATCAGCAACGAATTTTGACTACAGAGAAAGTTTCCTTCTTGGTACGGGTATCTGCTATTGTGTAATCTGATATACGCGCTACCTGAGAACTTGTTTTCTTTGTGTGGCTGGGGTTGTTGAAAGGTTAGGTTAGGTCGTTAGACCGTTGAGTTCATTCAAATCGAGCAAGAGCTAGCGTTCGGAACATACAGCGTGTAGTGCAAAAAGTGAAAAAATATTGTCAGAAAAATGCAAGAGCCAAGTACTAGTGAAAGTGTAGAACAGAATATATCGGATTCAAACTCGGAAGCAGAGAGCCTTGGGAAGGATGATGATATGAAAAATAACTTGACTAACGCTCTTATATATTGTAAGAGTTTGCTGGAAGCAGAAAATCTGCTAACAAATACACCACCAGCACAAATATCGCACGCTTCTATCGCTATGGGCGAAGCAATTTTTAATAAAATTATGTTTATGTTGGACGATCGCAAAATAATAATAGATGAAGATCTAATAGGTGCCGAAGATATTGACATTGACAATGCAGAAGAATATGAGAAGGTATGTTTGAATTTTTGCTAATATTTTTTGTGTTTTTTTATTTCTTGAGTCAGCGTAATAGATAAAAATAATATAGCATGCAATGCAATTCCTTTGCTTATAGTGTATACCTCGTGAAAGTCCAGAATTCCAGCCAGAATTGCCATTTTCTCGCGATTATGAATATATACCATTATCGTATAAAGAAAAAGCAGTTGCTCTTGCCGAGATGCATCCGCAATGGACTTTAAAAACTTTACAGAGGCAAGGTTGCCATAAGTTAAAAAATAAAAAAATGCTGCGTATATGGAAAGAAGATGTTAAACGAGGAGGAACAAAAATTGACAAATGGAAATACATTGAAACGCAAACATTCGAACACTTTACAGAAGCAAGACAGTGTCTTGAGCAGGTATAATTTTGGAAAATATTTATATTATAAAATTTTTATTATAAAATATTTATATTATAAAATATTAATATTATCAAATAACGATTTTAGAAAAGTACATTAACATCAATTTTTAGATAACAACAAGAACTCTACAGCAATGGGCGATGGCGACAGCTTTTCCATTATTAAATGATAATTTCAGTTTTTCTGCCAGCTCTAGTTGGACCGATAGATTCAAACAGAAGTATAAAATTCGGCAAAGGAAAATAACCAGATACATAAGCAACAGAGATCACGCAACCTTGGAAGAAACTTTGGAGGCAGCAGAACGATTTCAAACACAAACGAGGGCAATTATGCCCGAATTTGATTGTAATTTCATTATTAATACGGATCAGACGGGATGTCAGTACCAAATTCCATATAATAGATCGCTCGCACCAAAAGGCTCAAAGACCGTCCTTATCAAAAAGAAAAGCTTGCATAATATTTCTCATTCGTATACTGCACAATACGCCATAACTGCATCGGGCAAAATGTTACCTGTGGTTTTCTTGTGCATGCAGGAATCGACAGGAAAATTTGGTCCGACGGTGCAAAAAAAAGTAGATACATTAATAAGCGAATATAAAAACGTTTTTGTTTCGTGTTCAAAGTCGGGCAAATTAACAAAACATATATATACCGACTATTTAAAATATTGTTTGTCTCCGTATGTTGTAGACAATAAATTTTTGTTATTGATAGACTCGTGGGGAGGTCAAACCGATTTAACATTGTATGATGATATTTTCGAAGATGAAACAAATAGAGCATCGTGTACTGTTAAGGTGATTCCTCCGAAATGCACCCCTCTTTGTCAGCCGTGCGATGTATATTTTTATCGACAGGTAAAAAATTTTATAAAGCGATTGCAAAATTGTTCATTTTTATTACAACAGCAGCGAGAAATCGGTACTCGCGAGGACGCAATAAAAATACATTCGCTGCTGTTACATCAATTGAGCGCTCCCGTTTTTCAACCGATGCTTTTATATGCTTGGTACGCATCAAAATTAATAGAAGAGAGGCCAATATTTTTAAATATGAATGATATTTGTTTTCCCATAACAGTAGTAAAAAAATTGTGCATCTGCAAAAGTGTAGGTTTTATTCAATGTGCTCATTGTAAAAAGATATTATGTTTTGAATGTTTTTATGATAAATACCATCCTAAAACATGTAATCTGTCTCATTGTGAATCTGATTCCGAAAGATGAATAATAAATTTTGATTATTAGAAATAAAATTTTTATGAGTTTTATACATAAAAACAGTCTAATTTTTTTTTGGCTTCCTTTGTATACTTTCCTTTTTGTAGTATTAAATGTTTATTGCATAGTAAAACTTATAATTAAATAATTTACAATTACACAACTTTTATTGCAAAACAAATAAATTAATTAAATAATTTGTAAATATAATAAATGTTGTAATTAAAACATATTAATTTCTCTGTTAAAATAATAAATGCTTGAGAGTTGGGTCGTATCGCTTTACCATGAATTAGTGGGAGGGTAGGACTACAACATATGTTAGACTCGCCGGAATCGGAGGGGGCCATGTTTGGTGTTCCCCTTGTAAGTGCAAACAGAAACTTCCGCCACGTGCTCTTAAGATTTCTAAAACCACGTGTTAGATTTCGTTTCTGTTTGCCGGAGCATCGCGCGGGCAATTTGAGCTAGTCGCGTGATATAATACAGATCCCCATCAACCCCTGTCTGGAATTAAGGACCCCTTTTACGCGTCGTGTCGCCGGGTTTATAGTTATAAGCCCGACAAGGTTTATGTGAATTTGGTCACCATATGCCCCGTCTGTCAGCAATTTGTCATCTGGAGGGTTGCTTTTGGTTGCCCAAGCAAATAGGTGGTTGATCGTAAAAAGGGAATGTGAGGAGATCGAAGCTCACTCGCCGATCGATAACCGTCCGTGCTCAGTTTACTCATCCCTACCTTAAGAGATATCTTAAGCGCTTAATAGGAATTTCGAATTAAATCGTGGAGTTCGCAGGACGTAACAATAACATTACTAGGAATTTTCAATAAAGAATTTTTTGTAAACCCTTAAGTAAAAGAATATGTTTTCGTGGTTCGAGTTCGACCGGTTCGCTGTCACCTTGGGCTCGTGACAATTTCTTTTGTTCGTTATACTCCCGAGCGGGTCTGGGGAAGATCGACCACTGTTATATCAATCAACCCGGTATAAGTAAAATTATTTTAGTAGACCGGAGGTTCCACCCCCTCAAAAACGGAATCTGCACGCGATCATCAAGCGTAGGAGAGATCCTCGAAAGCGAGTACTAGAATTTCTCCGCCCAATTTTTTTGCGGTGCAAAGTTCGCAAACAACCCCAAAGAAAATATTGGTGTTTTTCCAAAGTTCAAAATGGATAACAAATTACCCAATCTAAATCAACCACCTCAAGCTGCAAGACAACAAAAACGACCAAAAGTGTACTTGAGAAAACCTGAAAATCTAAATACTGTATTGTAAAGCAACCCAAAGATAAACCCCCTGGAAATCCAAAACCTAAATATTTCTAAGAAATGAAGGAACAGCAAAAATCTAACCGATCCCTTTTTATGCTGGGCGTCGACGCGTTGGTCGACGAGATAATGATGAACGAGGAAGAAGAAGAAGTTTGAAACGCTGAAGAGATCCAAGTGGTGATGGAGGAAAAGGCTTATTAAAAGCACGACACTATTCCGTATTATAATTATATAAAGTGATTCTTATCGAATTATGGCAGGTGTTAATTATGACGAGAATATATGCCCTATATGTTTAGAGGCATGGTCTAACACAGGCGAACACCGTCTGTGTTCTCCACATTGTGGTCATCTATTTGGACAAAAATGTATTGTGAAATGGCTACGCGACTCGACTTATTGCCCACAGTGCAGAGCAAGAGCTCAATCAACCGATGTGAAATTATTGTACGCAAATAAGCTAACAGCAGTCGATACTGCTAAATGCGACGAGTTGCAGAGTAGGTTATCTACTCTGGAATTTCAAAATCGTACTTTACGAATAGCATTAGAGCGTGCTAATGATTGCATTGCATTATTACTTTCCAAACTGGAAAGTAATTAGACTTACTTTTTTTACCACGGTTAATAAAAATACCAACCTGCCTATAAAAGGTTAATTCGGCGGAATTAACGCACGGTCCGGCAGGGCTATCGTTTCGTCCGGTACGGATTTTTTATTTAGAAGAAGAGAAGAAATTTACATGTTTCTCTGCAACCTTCATCAAACGGTTATTTCGAATACTTTCTTTGGCGTAGTCAGTATGTCACATTTAGTAAGACATTCTCCGTGATATAGTGCGGATATAATGGCAGCTGGACAACTTATACATATAACATATTGTAATTCGATTATGGAGCACTGTAGGCCTTTACGTTTCGGTAGAATAAAGTGCTATGTCAATCAGTGTCAAGAAATTTCTAAAAACAAATTATTTTTAGAAGCACACTTATTCCATACACATAATATATTTACCACGAAAGGCAACTTTATATGGGGAGACGAATCCAGCATGCCAGACCGATATTTCACACACAAATGCAAGCATTGGAAAGTGCACAATTTGTTCATCAGTGTTGCGTGTATATAGAAAGAATTATTTACTGGAGCATCTGGAACGACATCGAGAAGTAATAGCTGCAATACAAAGAGAAATAACAAGTAGTTGGGTATCGAAACATTTAACAGTCAACCCGAGAGATCGTAAAACAACTTGCAAACATTGTCAGTTTTCTACTAAAACAGTTAATGGAATAAATTTCTTTAAAAGTCATCTGGATAACTGCTATCGCAAACTACTATCAGAATTAGATGCAACGATACAACAACCTGTAGCTGAAGAAAATTATGCATCTACAAGTTCCCATCATGATAATAGACATAGGCAAACTTCTGGAAATCAAAGAGATCAGCAGAGATCCGCACTGAGTACTTCTACATCAATGAGTGACGACAATTTTCATGGGATTATGCAGCATCGAAGTGAAACAGCAAAAAATATTAGTTATCCATATTTTACGACTAAATTTAGCTAAATTTTTTTCCGTAAACGTGTATGTACTACCTGGGTCAAGTTCTTGAGGGCAATGCGACATTGACAATAGACAGGAAAACGCCGACGTGTGACGAAGTAGTCAGTAAACATTTTCTTTTAATTTTAGTATACATATATATTTCAGTTTGTCATTAATATCAAGTAATTAGGTTTTAGATACCTACGGACTTTCAATATTTAACATCAAAGACCATTCTACTGGAAAATATGTAACTAGAGATATTGAAAATCCTAATGATAACTTTGGCAGTAAATATACCATTAAGCTACCAAATGTGAATACGTAAGTATAGAATATGTTTGACAAATACATAGATTTTCGAAATTATTGATACAAATATTTTATATATATACATATATGACGATATCGTATTTTCAGGTATACAATTCAGATTAAATATGAAACATGTAAAGACTCTCCTGCACTGTATTGGCTAGAACCTCATCAAACTTCCGATGGTACACATCCCCTCTTAATAGCTAACAGCAAGGTGAATTGTAAAAGAATAATTTAGTTCTTTTACATCAACGTGTATTGTACTCACAAATCAATATTTTCAGATGCCAGAGCTATATTTTCCTGTCAAGATACACCATCAAATAGAATCGCATTCGATTCGGAGGTAAGAATTTAAGCACAGTATGCATTTCGTATTTATTTGTAAGCACAGTAATGTCTGATTGATTGACATTGATTTTAGAACGTCCTTCGACGTTGTCCGATGCCCAGTTTTCGCTTCTAGGCTTTTTAGTAATTTTTTCGGTTTTTCAGCGAGATAGGGAACTAGCCTATCGTCGCAACCCCCAACCTGAGGGACCATTCTGGACCAACTGGTTAACGTCTCTTCCGAAAGACGGAGCCCAGTTTTCTCCGCACGGGAACTGTCTTCTCGTGCGCGAGAGGGTGCAGCTTTTTTCGGAAAATTAATTCCATGCTACATGACTCTAGTGGACTCGAACCCGGTTCCACAGATTACGAGTCTGGCGCTCTACCACTAGAACACACTGCTCCCCAAAGAAGTAAATATACTTTTCTATATTCAGATTGTTTTGTAGTTGAGTAACATATCGCGCACGTATCTCGCAGGTTTCTCTGGCTGCGCTTGTGTATCAAAAGTAGATGGTTAGAAAACGGACAAATATAAACGGACGCTTTAGAGTTCGCCTGCAAATATTGTATGCCAAAATATGCCTGCCCAATATTCCGCGATTTGTACGACTTGGACGAAGAAACTCTTAACTTGGCCATCTCATGGTTTATGGATGATAAAAAACGTATTAAAATATTTTCCGAAACCATAAAAGAATTGGAATCCATTCTTATTCCATAATACAATATGATTATTCAACAAATATCCTATATATATTAACTGACGGAAGATGATATGTCAAAAAGAAGTTAACATAAGTTGACTAATGTCCTGATTGATACAATGTAATTATACGTTGTTAATATTCTATGACATACAGGTCTACAGCAGATTTGCGCTTTTCGGTTGATATTGCTTACTGTTAACCTCACTCCTCTTGTTTCGTAGCACATATGTTGTTTACGGAGCTATAAAAGGTTCGAGCTAAAAGAGCTATTAACGCACGGTCCGGCAGGGCTATCGTTTCGTCCGGTACGTGACTTAACTCCCAAGGACATATGGGGACTCATAAGTTCGGTTGCGCAAAGTGCCGGTGTCAAATAAATTAACTCGTGAGGACGTCGCTAAGCATTTGATTTTACAAGTCGGGAACACTGATAATTTGTGTCTCCCTCGTTACCTCGTAGTGGCACGGGTTTATCAGGAACGCGTTAATCTGTGTACGGGGGTGTTGCACGAGAGGTGGAATTTCATAAGATACCGAACTTCCTCGCTTCAGCGTGAGTTAGCGCTACAATTAACGGTATTACGATACGCGAAGAGGGATGTGGAATTCCAGAAATCGAGCTTTTTCAATGTTTTCTCGCCGCAGAAAATATTGCTATAGTAATATATAATTTTAGTACTTTTGGTCGCGACAAATCCGTTGTACGGCTGCGAGTTACTCGCCTCGTTAAGACGCGAACCTGCGTATCGCTTAAACAGAATGTATTATGAGCGTTCGCGACACTTTAACCTAATAATAAATTTAAAAGCTGAGGGTACTACGTTAGCACGGGAAGAAGTATCGCTTGGAAACGAAAATGTCAACGTGGATGCAACGAACAACCACAGCAAAAAAGTTTGCGTCGCATTTTGTTCTACGATTTTGTAACGCGACAAGACAAGACGCTCGAAGGTGCCGAGAACGTCAAAATTCACGTACCAACTCTCCATACGTCGCGCAGCAGATTTGCGAAACGTGCGCCGCGATAGACGACATGTCGATGCGATGCCGTTGGTGCGGAGTGCGCGAATTTATATTTCTTCGTAATCCAGTAAAAGATTTCGTCGATTTTGCAACGCAAACAACAAAATGTTTCAAAAAGATTATTTGCATCGCACATATAATCCGAAAGCGTTTGACGCGCAATTCATACTAAAATATTTAGTCGAGAATACGGAAACATTGTAAGAACCGCAAGTAATTTTAAACGGGACAAAAATTAAATGGTCCGTTACACCTCCGGAACAAGAAAAAACAGAAACAGATGAAGTACCGGATTATGAACCTCAAGTGTTGGGCGATGCGAGAGATAAGGATACTCCAATAGGTGTATGGTCTCTCCTTTTTACTGACGAAATGCTAAGTAAAATTGTCAAATATACTAACCCTGAGATTGCACGAAAACGAAAAAAGGGTGCAAAATCAGATTTATCTGATTTGCCTGATATTAATCTCGAGGAATTAAAAGCCGTTATAGGAATTTAAACTTTCGCGGATTACGAAGACAATATCCTAATTCTGTAGTATCATGGAGACTATATCGCTCAATTTCAAAACACCGTTTTCGCTTTTTATTATCATGTTTATAGTTTGGTGATATAAATACATGGCTACATGATGATTTAGCATCAAATCGTGACCTTTGGAATTTATTTGTATCGAATTGTCAAAAGTATTATTCGCCGGGTAATGTAACAATAGGCGAGCAGTTTCTGAGTTTTCCCGATGAATCGTCGGTTTTCTCTCCTCGTTATCCTTTTTATTATTGTACTAATAAAGGAACAAAAACCGGAGGATTCAAAATTATTACAATAAATGACTCATTAACAAGTTATATGGTAAATGCTATACCTAGATGTAAAAAAGACGATATAGGAACAAAAGATTGATTCATATAATCACCGCGATCATCGAAGTGCTCCAAGCATATGGACATAGGGAGGAAGATTTAGGGGGGAAGATTTATACTTTTAATTCGGTTATTTATCGTTCTAATCACAAGCAATTACTTCTGATTAGATGTTTCTTACTCACCGGTTCGACCTTTGTCTCCGGAAAATTAATAAAAGAGACAAAAGCAAAAAAGGACGTCGACCTACGCTAGCGATAAAAGCAACTAAAAATAGAGGAGGAGGAAAATACCCCCGTGGAGAGAATCGACGATGTGGTGCAACAGAAGCAACAGGAACAACAGAAGCAAGAAGAACAACATCAGCAGGGGCAACAACAGCCGGCACAGGCCGGACAATTTAATTTTATAGAATTAGTGACAGAAAACTCGCGTCGGTCTAGGAATTTCCGGATACTCGGTAGGGAAGCTAATTTTAGAATACGTCCAATTCCCGAAGGTTTCGATACCGTGCGTTGGTTAGAAGACGCGTTTTCGTGAAATTCACGCGTATGGGTTACGTTCGACCGGGCCGGGGGATTACTTTAGAGTTACTTTAGGGTTATCTATTAATTCGGCGGAATTAACGCACGGTCCGGCAGGGCTATCGTTTCGTCCGGTACGTGACATTTTATTTATAAGAGGAGAAGAAATTCACATGTTTCTCTGCAACCTTCATCAAACGGTTATTTCGAATACTTTCTTTGGCGTAGTCAGTATGTCACATTTAGTAAGACATTCTCCGTGATATAGTGCGGATATAATGTCAGCTGGACAACTTATACATATAACATATTGTAATTCGATTATGGAGCACGGTAGGCCTTTACGTTTCGGAAGAATAAAGTGCATTGTCAATCAGTGTCAAAAAATTTCTACAAACAAATTATTTTTAGAAGCACACTTATTCCATACACATAATATATTTACCACGAAAGGCAACTTTATATGGGGAGACGAATCCAGCATGCCAGACCGATATTTCACACACAAATGCAAGTACATTGGAAAGTGCAAGTAGGAAGATAGTGAGACTCCTAAGCCGTGGTGCTCGAGGGGGGAGCGGGGCGGGGGGGGGGAACTCTAGCGCCGCGGTCCGGCCGAGGGGTCTGCGGGGGGGGGGACCTGCGTTCCCAGCATAGGGTTCGCGGGGGTGGAGGGCCTCGAGATCGCGGAGGTCCTAGTGAAGGAGGGGAGGGGGGATCAGGCGAGCGCGTCGGGGCATGTTCGATAAACAAATGCCGCCTCGCGTCGATGTTCGGCCGATAGTATTTATAAACAGATATCATTTCACACTTCAGATGCGAGCGAGCGCCTATGGCAGGCGGCTATAATTTATGACCTGCGACTAGCGTGACGCCGCGGTCCTTTTCATTTTTCTTTGTAGGAAGAGTTATCAAACGGGGGGAGGGGTATTAGGGTATCGACGAACGTCGATGACAGAATTTATAAACGAATATCATCTCGCACTGCAGATGCGAGCATCGATGGTCGACGTAGGTACTTGACCAAAAATTTTAGGCGACTTAACCGTCGCGGTACGTTAAAAAAAACTCCGAGATATATGGGGTAATAAAAAGAGAAACAATGAAACGCCGAAAAAGAAATTTAGCCTGGGAGTCTCCCGCTGCGCATGTCTAGGGTTAACTGTCGCGATGTCCTCTTTACGCATGTTGTTTAGGACAATTTATAGGTTTTTTGGCGAACATGTGGGTCACAGGTTCACTGGGTCACGGTTTTTTTGCAGCACCAATCGGTTATGACGTCGCGCGTTATTTCCTTCTTTCCTTCTTTTCTTCTTTCTTCCTCTCGAAAAGGACCGTCTTCTCGTTCGCGTTTTCTCTCTCCCTCGCGCGCGGTCTCTCGCTCCCGGCAACCGTTCGCGTTCTCGCTCACGATCGCGTATCTTTTCTTCGCCAACGATATTTAATCGTTTAGATCTTCGCGATATTTAATTTTTAATATTACATTTAAGTAAACTATATACGAAGACAGCTTAATTCTAATGACAGGGAATGGGATGAACGGTAAATGAAAAGGAAAAATCGTTTAAACTTTTTACCATATTATATACTTAATATTTATTTATCATGTGGCATGTATATAATGTTTTCTTAAAAGCGCAACCTTAAATGAAAAAGTAATAGAATAATGGGAGTTCAAGACAACTTCTTTACCTGAAACACACAAATGTAACAAGATGATTAATATAAAGCAATGTTTATTCAATATTTTTATTAAAAAGCGATTATCTTACCATTCTTCTTCTTCTTCTATGTCAAACTCATTTTCTATATTGTACAATCTACGAAACCCGTAGATGTCCTCGTTGCCGCTAGTTTGCCATAATGCGTCCCGTAGTTCTCTTTCAGCCTGCCTTTCCGACTGCATCCACTGCATATGTGCGATATTTATAAACCCTGGTATGATGTATTCCATACGCAGCTGTAAAATCAACATAAAAAATATTATTTTTTAAACACGCACACGCACGCACAAAGGAAAAAAATAATACTTACGCAATCTCGGGGGATGCGGATCCGCACCCACGACTCATCCATGTGCACCTCTATATTTAGCCGCACCCATCGCGGCCGCATCCACTAAACAAAAAGATAAACATATTAAAAAAACTCTATATTATATGTCACTATACCTTGTCACACTTCCGTACATACCATGGTGTCCCTTGGAAACATCACTTCAATGTAATTCATGGTGGAGGGAAGGCTTTCGTGGAGACGTCACAAAAAAACTTGTTTAAAAAAATCACTAACTTTTGCGAAAACAGTTTGCGAAAACGGCGAAATTTTCTTGAAACACGTCCGAACTGTTCGCGGACTCGACGAGACTGAATTTAACGACGGTTGCAAAACGAAGCGGGGGTAAAATGTCACCAGAGAAAACAATATGGTAACAGTTTAAAATCGGACAGCCCCTTACGACGAAAAGAAATAAAGATGAAATATGTCTCGCACTACAATGGCGGGCAAGAATACATAGGCGCGTTCTCTGTCGCTCGCGTCCCTTCGCTCGCGTTCTCTCTTGTTCGCATCTCTTCGTTCGCGTTCTCTCTCGCGTCTCCTCGTTCACGTTTCTTTTCTTTATAATAAATAATTGGGAGAATTGAAAGATAATAAAGTTTTTATCATATAAACGGTAATTTATTTCTCATGTGTCGCATCGTATACAATATTGTCTAAAGCATAAGCCAGTAATTCGCAATCAACAATCGAATTTTTATCAAAAACGTCGCGCAAGATTCTTGCTGCATCACATTTATCGGTTATACAATTTCTTCGTAAAATGATTACAAATTGTTTAAATTTTTCACTTACGCCATGAACATTTTGGCATAGTTGAAAATACACATTCTCGACGCAATGTTCTAGTTCGAACAAGAAGAATACGGTCGATGATTTCATATACATGGAATTATTATGCAACGTAAGTTTTACAACATTCGCATCGCGTATTTTTACGAGTTCTATACGCAGATCTCGAATCAACATTGATGAAGGTGCGGTTGACTGCAGGAGTCGTTCGATATCCGCACGTCTTTCAATTAGCGCTGTCCACGTCGTATGAGCCAACACCATCTGATTTCCTCGGTTATCACCGAGAAGTAGTTCCACAGAGGACACAGGTCCCACGCTGATTCCAATATCCAAATACTTATAAGCCGTTGATGTCAATGCGTATCGTCTGCCTAGTATACGAACCGCGCGACACTCCAACGAGATGCTGTAGAAAAAAATAATAAGATTACTTTCAAAATAATACAATTCGCAAAAAGATATAAAAATATATAGCTCTATAAATTAAACAAAACTTACTTGTTTTCACACGTTGGAGTTTCAACATCGGGAATCGGTACGTAATAATTCATACGTCTACTGCCGCCGTTGCTTCCTTCAACGGAATACATTCTTTCTCTCGGTTATGAGAAGCGGACCGTTCACACAAGCAGCCGATACGAGACTAATCGTATAAAATTAATCGAGTATACGCGGCAACTTCCAAAACTATGATGAAGGAGGGGGAAATTAATGTTTCTGTAACGCGCAATCAGAGCTCTGAAATTTAGGAGAGGGGACTAAGGTAGGATTTTTTCTGTATTAAGACGTATACCCCCTCTCCGCATGACATCAACCGTGAAACATGTTCAGACATGTTCGTCTAAACCTGATACCCCCCCTCGAAGCTCTCGAGTTAGAATTCGTCACGTATACCTACTTATTCTTTAATTTTTTACACTATCGACTAATGGGAAAGGGAAAAGGAAATTAAACATTGTAAAATTTATATTTTTTAATTAAAATATTTGATAATATTTAATAAACAACATGTCTCGACGCGCTCGCCGAAACCCCCTTCCCCAACACCCCCTCGCCACTCAAGTCTCCCCCGCCCCGCTCCCCCCTCGGAGCACCACGCTCGCTCCCGTTCCCCTCATTGATATTCTCTCTCGCTCCCGACCACCGTTGTCTCTCCCCCGTTCGCGCGCGTCTTCTCGTTGGCGTTCTCTTTTCCTCGCGCGCGGTCTCTCTCGCTCCCGTCCCCGTTCGCGTTATCTCTTCCTCGCGCGGTCTCTCTCGCTCCCGTCCCCCCGTTTGCGTTGTCTTTCTCTCGCGCGCGGTCTCTCTCTCGCTCCGCGTTATTAATTTTTTGATAAAAAAGAAAATACCTTAATCTTGACGAGGGGGGGCTCCATGGCCGCGGCCCTCCATTCGTCTCAACGCAGCCAGCATCGACTCCCGCGGATTTTTGGCGGTCAGGGCGGTTGATGGGAGAAGGACCCGCGATATGCACAATTCGAGCCACGTTGAACACCAGCTCGTCCGCCAATCTTTCGTCCTCCGCTGTTGGACGATACGCGCGACCCTGCGCGAGGGCGTCGGTGTAAAAATGAGCCCTCCCACGTCCGAGGAGCGCGCGGTGATCCACGTAAACTTCTACCCGCCCGCGTCCGATACCGAGTGGCCGAAGAGGTGGCTGACGCGGGGGTTCGGGAGCAGCGGGCCTCTCCCCCTGATCACTATCAGAGTCTTCGAAATCAATATTGTCAAATTCTACAATACCTCCCTGAATTTCGCTCTTTTCAATGTCTTTAGCGTCTTGCAGGGGAAGGCGCGGAGACATCACAAAAAATAACTCGTTAAAAAATCACACAAAAAAAATATCCGGACGAAACACGTTTAAGCACGCTCACGGCCACGACGAGACTAAAAAAATTCAACAATGGTTATAGTGGAGGCGGGTAACGTCGACGGGTCACATGCCGATGGTCCGATGCTTGCGCGCGTTGTAATTCACCGGGAAAAAATGGAGGAGATCTGACCATGTCTGATTTGATAAAATGAGATACAACGAGATATGAAATTCAAGTAAAGTCAGATCTGATTGGATACAATTTTATCTCGCCAGATCTGCATGGCCATATCTGATCACATGCAGCCAGATATGCTGAACTATAATCCGATCTCACCAGATCTGACCATTGCTGCCGTTCGATATTGAATCGCAGATCCAATCGGATCTCTTTCGATCTAATCGGACATTATCTGATTGCTTCAGATCTCCTGAAGTACGAGCAGACATTACGCCTCAGATCTTGTCGGATCTGAGCAGACCTAGCCAGACATATCTTGATCTCACCAGATAAGACCAATCTTGGCTTACAAAGTTGTGTTGCTGATCCAATCAGATCTCTTCCGATCTTGCTGGATCTGAGCAGACCTAGTCAGACATATCTTGATCTCACCAGATAAGACCAATCTTGGCTTACAAAGTTGTGTTGCTGATTCAATCAGATCTCTTCCGATCTTGCCGGATCTGAGCAGACCTAGTCAGACATATCTTGATCTCACCAGATAAGACCAATCTTGGCTTACAAAGTTGTGTTGCTGATCCAATCAGATCTCTTCCGATCTTGCCGGATCTGAGCAGATCTCGTCAGTATAGAACTTATAAAAATTTCGTTCTCAAATCGTCCATTATTAATTTTTACATTTAATGTTGGACATTATATCAAATATAATATTAACTCTGTAAAGGGGAAGCTTAAATGATTTTTGGTCAAAAAAATCAATTAATTTTTATATTAAAAACAGTTTTCTCAATTTTGAAACATTAACATATATAATAAATATAGTCTCTGCCAATTTGATAATAATTGTTAATTTCGACACCATATTTAGAATTTATTATAAATATTCCATTAAAAAAGTACCATGCAAAATTAATTAATAATAGGTAAATATAAAAGATTAATGTGTATATGTATATATAAAACATAAATTTTTTAAATTATTTTGCAAACATACCTTATAATTTAAACTGATAAAATAATATAATCACATATAAACTTATATAGTCATATAAGATTATATATGATCAGATCATAATGTTGCATCTCAAAGTATCCGATAGATGGCATCCGACGGAACCTGATTCTCGTATTTAAAATTTGATGGACAGTGGTATAAGAACGGTATCAGACACGGCAGTGTCGTGCTAAGTTGCGCCAAGTTATGTAAATCGTGGAACGGCACAACTTTTGTATCGTGGAGTCCACTTTTATAATAAAGTGGCACATTTAAAAAATAACATTTGAAAACAACAATTTTCTGCAGTAGATGGACACCGGATCGGATCAGATCTACTCATGTCTGATTGGATCTGAGCAGATATAATAGATTATTCTCGTTACATATCTGACTCTATCCGCTAGGATCGGATCAGATCTACTCATGTCTGATTGGATCTGATCAGATAGGGCCAATATTTTGATCAAACCAGATCTGAGTGGATCGGATCTGATGAGATCTGATCAAGTTTGTTCAGATCTCTTCCATTTTTTCCCGGGTCGACACGAGTCGCAGCAAGACGTCGACCCACTTGTAATTTCCGTTGACAGTTTATGGTGTTTATGCAACGACGATAAGGGCTAGCGCCGTCGTTCGCGTTTTCTCTCGTTCGCATCTCTTCGTTCGCGTTTTCTCTCCCTCGCGCGGATTTAACTTAATAATTATTATAATATAATAACTTAATAATTATTATTTAAAATATTATTATTATGAAATATACTTAATATTAATAATAGTGAAGGAAGCGGAAAAAATAAATAATAAATGATATATAGAATTAAGCATAAAAATATTTATTTATAAAATTTTTAAAAATTTTTAGAATTACCACACTTCTTCTTCTTCTTCTTCTTCCCTCTCAAACTCGTCTTCGATTTCGTATAATTTTCGAAATCCATAGATGTCTACATCTCCCGAAATTTCCCAAATTTCATCGTTGTTATCGCGAAGGAGTTCTCGCTCCCATCGTATCCAACGCTGGCGATGTATATTGATGAAACCACGAATTCGGATTTCATCGAAATGTATGACATTTGGCTGAAAACAAATTATACAAAAAATTTTTTAAAATGTTTTAAAAAAAATTTAAAATATATGAAAAAAAATTTAAAATGTATGAAAAAATGTTTATACACACCTGTACGTGAGGGATCCTCACCCTCACCATATTGAACAGTTCGATCTCGTACATCGGTTCGTTATCGACCCACACCCACTATAACGTTAACAGAATGGTTAATTTAATATATATTTAAATATACAGTTATGTGCGTATTGTTGCATGCATGCATGCCGTCCGGTATGCTTTTCAAAAATGTTACGCCCAGGTCGATAGTTAGTCCATGATTTCTCTCAGACACTCATTCACACTCGCGCACTCACGAAAATAACGACTCGTTTATTAAAAGACCGCTCGCTGCACACTTCAGCTTGGAGTTCGAAAAGCATACCGGGCGACACGCACGCAACGGTATTAGATATACATACCCCGATGGCAGGGTGAACGATTTCAATACAATCTTCGATTCTACGTCTACGAAATCTTTCCATTTTTTTCTTATATATTCTTTGCTCGCGAACGTTTTCACACTACTGACTGCAGAGGACTGACTTGAACTGACTGCAGAGGACTGAACTAGAGCTTAGAGAAAAGTAATTAAGATAAAATATATCTAGCATTACAATAGCAAGCAAGGATTCGTTGAAGCATCGGCACCACATAGGCGAGCGTCGCCGGAGCATCGCTTCATAGTGTACGATATACGATACTATAAATTTCAAGTGGCTCGAGTGGAACGTCGCATATACGGCTCGAATGTAAATGTGTGTGAAGAAATTAAGACATGATTTATATTTAAAAAAAATACATTTTTTATTCTTCTTTTACATTTTTTTTGTTCTTACGTACTACGGAAGCGCACTAAAAAATAAAGCTGCGAGCTCACAATCGACGAGTTGATGTTTATCGAAGGCATCGCTATCGCTTATTACATTTAACACTTGCGTAGGATCCGTTACAGTGGACGCGATTTTGGAGAATTGCGTGAACTTGACATCAACCGTCTCGACAATTCTACTCAATCGATGGAACATCGCGTCGATGCACAGATCAAGATCGAGCATACGGTGTAACGTCGATTCGGTCATCGTTAAGCGTACGTTTAAAGACTCGAGACGTACGAGTTTGACACCGTTAATCGTACAAATTCTCAACGTTAGCGGTCCAACGCTTATAAAATCACACGTATCTTTAGTGTATCGAAGGAAATTCTGAATGTTCCGCCGTTGTTCGTGGAATCCCTTCCACGTTTCGAGGGACAGTATCAATTCCGTTCCTCGATGATCTCCTACGGCGATCTCCACGTAACTCGGTGGACCCACGTTAACGCCAACTTCAAGGAATTTGTATCCCGTAGCCGTCAACGCGTATCGTCTGCTGAGTATACGAACCGCGCGACGCTCCAACGAAATGCTGTAGAAAAAATAAATGAGATTACTTTCAAAATAATAATACAATTTATAATTTGCAATTTTAAAAAAATATAAAGCTTTATAATTTAAGAAAAAAAAACGAAAACTTACTTGTTACACTTGTTCTCGTACGATGGAGTTTTATCATCATCACCATCGTGAATCGGTACGTAATAATTCATGCGTCTGCCACCGCTGCTGCTGCTGCTGCTTCCTTCAGCGGAGCTGAACATTTTTTCTCTCGGTTATGAGAAGCGGACCGTTCGCACAAGCAGCCGATACGAGACTAATCGTATAAAATTAATCGAATATACGCGGCAACTTTCAAAACTATGATGAAGGAGGGGGAAATTAATGTTTCTGGAACGCGCAATCAGCGCTCAGAAATTTAGGAGAGGGGACTAAGGTAGGATGTTTTTTTTTATTAAGACGTATACCCCCTCTCCGCATGACATCAACCGCGAAACATGTTCAGACATGTTCGTCCAAACCTGATACCCCCCCTCGAAGCTCTCGAGTTAGAATTCGTCACGTATACCTACTTATTCTTTAATTTTGTACACTATCGACTAATGGGGAAGGGAAATTAAACGTTGTAAAATTTACACATACATATAAAATTTATTTTTTAAAAAGATGACAATTCTCCCTGACGTTTCGACCACCAGTTAAATATTTTTAATACATTTTGCAATGCGCAATTCTTAACGTGTTTTCCACATCGCATAGTATTGGTAGCATCTAGAATATTTAAAGATTCGATATCTTCGTAATCCGCATCCAGAGTCTCGATGTTTAGGTTTTTTCTCGCTTTATTCTCAAGCAGATCCACCAGCCATTCTCGTTTCTGGCATCCCTTGACGTACACGAGAGTAGGCATTTCGTCGTCGTCGTCGTCGTCGTCGTTGTCCTCTTCCTCACCGAGCACTGCCGATGTAATTAAACGCTTCACCTTGCTGTACGACACGTTTCCGTCTTCCCATCGTAATCCATGGTGATTGCGAATCAACCAGGAAGCGCACGATTTGTCGGATTTTGTGAGGAGATTCCACGGCATGGGGCATGTAAAGATGTAATGCGCCAGAACGGTTCCGTTTCTCAGCACCGCCGCCTCCTTCACGACAAATTTCATCCCGACGACGAAACCTTGCAGGTCCACGAACGTTGGTGCGGACATGAAGAGATATCTCTCTCTCTTCGATGCGTGAATCGAGAGGAATGACGCGCGTTTCGCGACACTCTGATTTATATATCCTGCTCCCCTTTTTTCCCTCTCATAAATTTGTATCGAGAGTGAAAGAGAGAGAAAATTTTCGTCGACGTTGCCGCGAACACTCAGACTATTTTGCGCACTACGTTGGTCAACGGATTGTACTCGATCACGCGATCGTGTATGATGAGACAGTACGCGGAGGTATTCGGCGGTACGTTCTCCATGCAATCGAATTCTATTCTGACATCCACGGTGGCGTTTTTGACGGATTCGTTTTGTCGAGAGCAATCGATGATCACGAACGGGCCGTTGCGTAGAAAAGTCGAAACGGTGAGACTCGGCTCGAGATATTCGTATCCGTAATAGCCCTTGCAGAAACGCGCGTACATATCGTACAGAATCGCCCATCTGTGTTTACCAAAATCCAAATTCAAATCGTCATACGGATAGACTTCCGAGTTTAGGTAGAGTTTCACGTTGGTCAATTTGCAGTCGTCGAATCGGCTCGTGTCCGCGGATATGACGTTCTTCCGACCCGTCTGCAGAGCGAAGACGACGTATTGCGGTTTCTCAAGCTGAGTCGCGGTCTTAATGGCCCACGAGTGCTTGGTCGTGTTCTGCAACAGGGGATACTCGTACAGATCCCACGAACGGAAACCCATACTTAGATATCGTCCGTTTTTCAAGGCGCGCAGCATCGACAGCTTGTTGATCTCGCTCAATACCACGTGAGGCATTCGCCATTGTATCTTGAGTATTTTGATAGTAGGCTCCAACGCGAGATTTCCCACCAGACAATTGTTATCGTTGCGCGATCGTATTATGACCAATTCGTGACGAGCGTTGATCACCACGCGTTTGTAATCCTCGCAAAATCCTAGTAACAGGTTGAGCGGTACGCAGAAATTGAAGTATCCATTCGCGTTATTCTGCGGCTCCCAGCCGGCGTTTCTCAGGATCACGCTTCTGTCGGACGATACCGTTACGTAGTTCTTGAGCGTGCTGGTTATTCCTACGTTTCTGCAGTGATCAATCTCCACGCCGTCGAGTTCGTATCGAATTTCATCGAACATGAACGCGACGCAATTATTCCCCAATACCACGTTATTGGCTTGACCGGCTGCTCTGGTCACCGTCAATGTTCCTTCGACGTAGAGAAAACTTTCGCACGGCAACGTATACAGATCCTGCTGTTGTATGGGTATTCGTATCTCGTCGCTATACTCGAACGTTGTGTTGGCGTACGGGTTGTACGTGTGAGTCTCGATCTTGACGATGCGATCGTCAAAGACCGGCTCGCCTCCGATGTTAAGAATTTCAGTCATCGTTCACAGTCAGCTTTCAGATGTTTCGTACCGCGAATCCCAGAGATTGTAAAAATTTAACGTTCGATGCGTTGAGCTTCTTTCTCGTCTCTTTTTTAACGCCACCGAATGTCGATTTGACGATATCGTCGATCGTCGCAGTCGTAAAGATATTCTTATCTGTCGCGTGCTCCGAGTCGTTCAACACGAGCATCTCACACGTCGCGCGTTATCGCTGTCGCCGTCGTACGTGTAATCTGACGGTGATCTCTTCTCCTCGAAAATCGAGCAATCGTCCGTCTTGATCCGTGACGCGTATCGTTAGATCCGAAACGCTTCGCGCGATGATCGGCAGGTAAATAATCTGCGCCGGCGTTTCCGATATCTTATATCCCGGTGGTACGCTCGGTGAAAATTCGTGTATCGTGTGAACACGTTTGCCGTTGCTGTACGCACCCGCGGTCACGTTACACTCCACGCGGATAATGTTTACGTTGATAATATTAATCGACGCGTCTGATTCGTACCACTGTCCCGGCTGCAATATACGCTTCGACGAGAATCCCAGCAGCGATCCAACGTTGTTCGGTTTGTTAAAGTTCACTCTAAAAGCGCACTTGATCTCGCTCTTCATCGTATTGTAATTTGCGCGGAGCACTATCGGGTATTCCGCGACCTCGTCTTCGTAGCCGTTCGCGCGACCGGTCGCCTCTCGGGCGATATTCGCGACCGACGTACGATCATCGTTGGAATGAATTACGCGTCGCGGGCGTTTCCGTGAAATTTCGCGTTTCAAAAACTCATGTATGGCTCGTATCTCGTACGATCCCTCGGGAATCGTAATTTCCGTGTCATCCTCGTCGAAATAAAATTTATTGTTTGAAGAATTCACGTTCGGAATCGTGTGATAAGTCTCGAAACACGTTAGACCGAGCTCGTAGTCACCGTCGCTCAGATCCACGGCGGGAAAATAGTGCTCCGCGAGGATGCTGCTCTTCTCGGTCAACGTGAACGTTATAGACATGTCGGCGGAAACCGTTAACGAATACTGAGTCACCACGGCGCACCGTCAGGCTTTAAATTAGCGTCGATCGTCCGGAGAAATTGCAAGCATAATTGTCCACAGATGCTCTGATCGTATCGCTGATAAGACGTGCAATTGTACTCAATCTTTGTCACGCTCGGCCCGAAATATCGCACCAATTCTTTCGGCGGTCGAAGATTGCCGAAACTGTCGAAATACATGACTCGATCTTCCCTTTTCGCGTACGCTACCCAATGAGTACCGGGACCCGCTGCATCGTCCAAATTCACGATACCGCTCTCGTTTCGACGTACACCGCCGATCGGTAACGAATCGCGCATGAAGACACCTCTGAAGAACGGTACGCGCATACGCCTTGCCAGTCGATTCAATTGTACGTTAGTCGTAATACCCGCGGGCATATTTAACGTCTTTTTGACGTTTTTTTTTTGTATTTTCGACGCTACTCTTCGCCCGCGTTTGTGCGGGGCGAGATACAGCCCTCGTCCATATTTGTACGGAGCGAGATAAAGTCCGCGACCTTCCACGGCGCGATTGTGACGTTGCATCTCTTCCAGCTGACGCCGCGCGGCTTTGTTATCGTTCACGGCCTTTACGACTCCCGCCGCTCCGCCGGCCAGAGAACCGAGAACTCCCAACAACGGTAGAATCGGCAATACGCCGCCTCGTTTTACTGCAGGAAGTATCCGTTTTTTCGTCAGCCTTTTCCTCGTTTTCGTTTTTTTTCGTTTTCAAGCCCATTCCGAGCTTCGTCTTAGCCTTCATGGTCGCCCAGACGGCTGTAGCGGCAGCTCTCTCTCCGAGAGTCGAATCTCTCGCGGTAATGCGTTTTCGCGCTTCCGCAGCGAGTATCTCGTCCGCCTCGTGTCTCTCGGTGAGATCGCGGTTACGCGAATAGGCTATGTCGTGCTCGCGACACGCCGCGTCCAATGGATTAATACCTTGATCGCCTCTCACCAATCGTTCTTGTAAACGAGTTCCCGGGCCGCAAAATTGATAGCCGGGAATGTGTAATTCGAACGGAAGTGCGTTTATCGCGCGATTTAATAGGCCTCCACCAATTTTTTTCGTTGACATTCGCCGCAATCCTTTATCAATGGCGCGGGACCGTCGACGTGCGTTCGCTGCCACGGTTGATTGTAATGTTCGTAACAGCGACGATATGTCTGAACCTCCAAATCCGCCTTTATATGTTCCGGAAGCTTGTCCCACACGTAGTGAACGTGATCGCCGCACGTTTGCAGCAGAACGGCTTTCGGCACAAATTGCAGCTGTTCGGCGCTCAAGTCGCGAATATCGGAAGGTCTCGACAGTAGGACGAACATTTTTGCTACTAAGCCATTCGCGGTTCCGCTCGCCTATAAATAGGCGTTCGAGTCAGCCAGAAAGTCGACAGTGTGGAAAAAATGAGATTCGTGCGACAACCGTTGGCGATTCGCGTGACGAATTGCGACGACAGATCACGGCCAATGGGAGGCAACGCGGAGAAGCGTAGGCACGGTACGCTGTTGCCGGCTACTATACGCGCGATCATTTGCGGCCCCTCGAGTTGCGGTAAAACCAACGTTCTGATTAGCTTGCGGGAAAGTCCGCACGGTGTACGTTTCGAAAACGTGTACGTGTACTCGAAATCGCTGCAACAGCCGAAATATCGATATCTGGAGAATTTATTGACATCGATCGACGAAATCGGCTACTTTACGTTCTCCAATAACAGTGACGTCATTCCACCGAGCGACGCGCGTCCAAACTCGATCTTCGTCTTCGATGACGTGGCATGCGATAAGCAAGACGCTGTGAGAGAGTATTTCTCAATGGGCAGGCACTCGAGCGTCGACTCCTTCTATCTCTTTCAGACGTACGCAAGAATACCTAAACATCTGATACGCGACAACGCGAATCTGCTGATCCTGTTCAAGCAGGACGGTACCAATTTGAAACACGTGTACAACGATCACGTGAATACCGACATGCCGTACGATGAATTTTGCTCGTTGTGTCACGAGTGTTGGCAACAAAAGTACGGATTCGCGGTGATAGACAAGGACAGCGCGCTTTTGAACGGCCGATACAGAAAAGGATTTAACGTGTTCGCGATACCGTAAAAGCGATCAGTCGTTGCCGATACCTCGTCGGAGGCGAAACGTTAGCGTTACAGAGAGAGAGATCGACACTCTGCTTTGTTTTCCCGCGATGGCTGCGATCGAAGGGAGCGAGAATATTCGCGAACGCGAGAAGATCGTGAAAGATATTGCGAAAACGAGTGATTCGATTCGCAAGAAACTTCGCGCTTTGAAGACCGGTAAGATCGAGAAGGGCATTGAGATGGATACGCACTTTAAACCTCTCATCGGGCCGCTGAAAAAGATCGTCGACAACTCGAGCTTGACCGCGGTGAAGAAGGAGGAGCCGGAAAGCGTCGCTGGCGGGGAGGAGGAGGAGGAGAATGCTACACCGAAGAGAGAAAAGAGGGAACGATTATACTCCTGGTCGGATCTGTCATCGACACCGCGTAAATCTAGTCAATCAAAACGATCGAAAGTACTACCGGTAACTTCTACACCGATAACCTCTACACCGACGCGAACCGTGCAACATACAAGTCCCGAATTAGCGGCAAACGTGGATGTTCCCGAATTTCTCGAAAACGAGGATGTTTTCGAAACCACGGACGACTCGATCGGGACGACCGTTCAAAAGCAGTTGCAAACATCGGAGGGGCGAGAATTGTTTATAGAAACGTTGGAAAATAATTTCGGTCCACTGAGCCGAGTGTATATCTTGTCTGTTTTGGGCGCCGATCCAACGATAGACGACGTGTACGGCGTTTATCTCGACAAGAATGAAATGATGCTCGGTAATAAACGTTTTTACGTGGACAAAGCGGATAACATTCATATTGGCGACGTACGATACGCCGGTACACCCGGTATTTACGAGTTAATCTTCAAAAAAACACCCGATGATAAGCTCTACACGGAGGACGATATGCAAAAGTACAAAAGCATACTGTTGGCGACGAGTGCTCATAAATACAAGCACGATCCTCGCGAGCGAGTAAAGGGTAACAGGGGATACAAGTATGTATGGGTAATCTCACCGTTGATATCGATCGAATCCAAGAAGAAAAAATCCGGAAAGGGATTATCCATGCCTCGCGCGATGACGCTAACCGACAATAAGATCGACTACGTGCACTGGGACGATCCCAACGAGCTGGTGGATCGTCTGCGATTGCTCGACGCTTCGCGTCAAGCTGGCAACAATGCCCACGACAACGAGATCATGTCGATCATCGAGGAACTTCGCGAAGCCGGGCTTATTATAAATTAAACGGCGCGACAGCGATCCGTTCAATCAGCGTCGAAATGCCGATCAACAAATTTGGATTGTTCGAGCACAGCGGAGACGCGACAAACTCCATTTCGTACCATCGGTGGAGCGGATTAATGAGAAATTTCGTGCGCAATAACGCTCTGTGTCGCAGCGCCACGGACTTTGACGCAAGGTCGCGCAAGATTCGTCGCGTAGCGCAACCTGAGACTGACGGTGACGCGGTTAACAAACTATACGTGGATCGGTGCGTTAAAAGTTTGACAGATCAACGAAAAGAGTCAGACGAGAAGCTTACCTCGTTCGAGAAGGACGTGCGAGCGTTACAGACTGCGGTAAACGCGCTTCGGCGTACGAACATCGTTAGATTGGAAACGGCTAATGAACGATAAAGAAACGGTTCAGCAGAAACGACTATCGAAAGGCGACGAGTGAAGAGAAGCAACGGTTAATTGACGACGGCGACGAACAGCAACGAACGATTCGAGAACGGTTGTCGGACGGCTGTCTAACGGTTCAAGAACGGTTGTCGGACGGTTATCGAACGATTCAAAAACAACTCAGAAACGATTACGAGCGATTCAGAAACAGCTGCGAACTACGCGGTGACAGGAAAGGCTACAAACGGCTAAAGAACGTCGACGACGACGACGACGACGACGACGACGACGACGACGACGACGACGACGATGAGTGACAAACAACGGTTAACTGACGACGACGACGAACAACAACGAATGATTCACGAATGGCTCAGAAGCGGCTACGAACTGTTGAGAAGCGGTTACGAACTGTTCAGAAACTGCTACGAACGATGCACTAGAAGCAGAAACCGCGACAACGAAACATGAGACAGTTAAAATCGATCGATGTGCGTAAAAGTATCGAGAAGCAACGACTCGTCGAAGAACTGCACGCTCCGGCGAGAAGAAATTTTCCCCGCAGACGCGTCATAGTGCGAGGGTACGATGACCTGTGGCAGGCTGACATCGTTGAGATGCGTCCGTACTCACGTTTCAACGGAGGCTACCACTACATACTCACCGTCATCGATGTGTTGAGCAAGTACGCGTAGGCCGTGCCGCTCAAGGGTAAAGGCGGCAGCGAGACAGCCGACGCTATCGCCGAGATAATTCGACACAGCGGGAGGTACCCCAGTAACCTACAAACCGATATGGGGAAGGAATTTTACAACACCGACGTGCAACGTCTCGTGAGAAAACACGACATCAATCATTATTCCACGTATTCGGTGTTGAAGGCGTCGGTCGTCGAGCGATTCAATCGTACGTTAAAGAACGACATGTGGAAGATGTTTACGCTCAACGGAAATTACAAGTGGGTCGACGCCTTGCCGCGACTCGTGTCGGATTACAACGCGCGCAAGCATCGAACCATCGGCATGCGGCCCGTCGACGTTACCCCCGCGATCGCCAAAAGACTCTTGACTACCGTATACAGCGCGATAAAGATCGCGGGTCCGGCAAAATTCAAAGCGGGTGACTCGGTGCGCGTTAGCAAATACAAAACAATTTTCGAAAAGGGTTACACGCCGAATTGGACCACCGAGGTGTTTAAGATCGTTAAAGTGCAGCGTACCAATCCCGTAACCTATCTACTCGAGGACTATCGTGGAAAATCCGTCACTGGAGCGTTCTACGAGCACGAGTTGCATCGCGCGACTTATCCGGACGTGTATCTCGTGGAGAAAGTACTGCGCAAGAGGGGCGACGAGGTTTACGTTAAATGGCTGGGATTCGATGGATCGCACAATTCATGGATACACAAGGACAATGTTATTTAATTCGTGCAAACTGTATTTTATTCTTAACATAAAAAATATGTAATATGTAATACATGTAAAGTGTTTGAAATATGAAATATAAAATACGTAAAAATATGAAATATACACATGTGCAATATCTTTATTAATATTCTTTCCAATACTGTAATATAATACTCACAATACGTTATACTACATTCATACATTCATACGTTATATGACATACTACTACTACATTATATATTACGTTACATACATATACTACTGCATACGTTATACTATTACATACATATACTACTGCATACGTTATACTATTACATACGTTATACTATTACATACATGCATACATACGTTACAAAGGTATTTTATAATGTCCCCACGGTAACGTATCGGTCGAATCGGGTATAATGTATCGCTTATCGTCGTATGGACTCAGAGCGATTTTTGTTTCGGACACGGTGTACACTTCGTGCTTTTTCGATCGTATACAGGACTGCGATCGGGTCATTTCAATTTCGTCTCGCAGACACCTCGTGTAATCGTCGAACGTTATAGTACGCGCTACGACGTTGTTCTTGACACCTTTCGCTTTTTTACAATCTTTTTTACCATCCACCCTCAACGCGTACATCTTCGCCCTGAGTCCGACGAATTCGGTCATGATCGCGCCGTTATTCTCGTCCTTCATCAAGCCCGGAACTTTTTTATTGGCGAGTGGGATACCGTACGCGTTATCTACCGCGTAATCGCTAGTGTCGAACCTGACTATATCATCTTTCATGTTCTCATACACATCGTCACACTCGATGTGATAAATCAGACTGTCAGTATCGGTGTACGTGACTTTACACTTGTCGCCATACAGGGGAGACATGTACTCGTGATGAAATTCGTACAAGCAGATTTTCGATACGTCGAGAATGCACATGCCGACGTAAATAGGTTTATCGAATTTAACTTCAAGTTTTCGCAGTTCAACGGCTATCAGATTTTCCGAAAAGATGCTTCGACTATGAAAATTTGGTCGCGCGATCATTGCCTCCGCACCGTATCTACCCTCCCACTTTGTTAATAATTTTACATCGACGTATTGAGAACGTTCTCCATCGTTTTCCCGAAAACCGCGTTATTCATCAATTTATATAAATTTTTCTCGAACTCATTTTTGGCCAGTGTTCTAAATTTTGTATTGAGTTCGATGTAAGTGCGGAGCCACGCAGATTGAGCGAATTGCAATACGCGATGTATTTTTGTGACGCGAAGGCCGTGGTGCGTGCACTGCTGTAGGTTGCGGTAGTGTATGACGTAACGCTTCTTATCATACAGCGTGGCGAGAAGTTTTTCCTGCTGTTTGCCGGGCGGTTTATCGCGCGTCGGACAGAACGGTAGGTCGGCGTGCGCGTCGTGTTTATTCTCCGGATACTCGAGATCGACTTCGAGAATATAACCCGTGGGCGAATCCAAAGCGATCGCGCTAAAGTCGAAATTCGAAACGTCTTCGACCCATTGAAAATCTGCGTAGGGCAGTGGCTGACACATCGCCCAACCGTACAAGTTGTTTACATCGAAGTACATCAAGTACGAAGACGGTTTCGATGAATCGTAATATTGCATGTACTTGTTGTTGGCCCGCGCGTATCTGTTTGAACATTGACTCAGACCACCGCGTATACCGCGTTCGATGAACAAGACCATGTCAATGTCGGTGAGCAGTTCGAAATTGATACACGTATGTTTCAACATGGCGTCCCACGTGAAACCTGGCAAAGTGTAGTAGTACGCTGGATCGAGTCCATAACTCGCGATACAGCTGTCGCGGAAATTTTCAAACACGTCGGCCAACAGCAAAACATCGGTTTTGAGGTATAGATCGCTGTATTCGCCCAGAGTTCGAACGGAGAATCGCTGCCATACGTTCGCGGCGTGCGCGTAATCGCTCTCGGATACGGTGTCACCGGTCAAGGAACTGTAAAATGAATCGCGCGGCGGTAAACACGTGTCCTCCAACTTTTCGATGCTGTCCACGTATTCGTATGGAAAGACACCTTTTCGCGTCAAAAGATCAAAGTCCTCGGTCGATAATTGTGAAAATTGAGAACGTACAGTTTTTAACTTATCTTTGCATAGAAAAGATGCTAATTTATCGAGGCTGCTACTCAAAAATTTATACGAATCGATGAATCTTAATTTTATGTCGCTTCGCGAATCTGATCTGTCGGCTGTATCTTTCACGTGCTTCGTGAATGAGATGTACTTTTCTTTTGTTATCGGTAGTACATCGACCGAGCCTTCGAACGCAGCAGCTATCTCCGTGATAATGAAATGCGCGTCGTAGCCCGATAAATTGTGGAAAATTACGGGGATGTAATGCGAATCTTTATAATTCAGATTGCAGTTCGAATGTGCGGGACCTCTATATCGACCGGTCAAGTGGCAATGATCGCGTACTCGCACGTCGTCTGGCGCGAACGGTTTTTCGCAAATGTGACATTGCGCCGCGCTGCGAAATATCTTCCACTCGTCTCGCGTTAGATCTACCATGCGAACATTCTCGGACAAGATAGCCTTTACGCGATGCGCCAATCCTTTCAGTTCCTCGGCGAACCACGCGACGCAATCCTTATCGCGGCGAAATCGATACGCAGATAACGAGTCGTCGTACGAGCACCGCACGTAGTATCCTATACTACATACCCGATGATGTTGAAACCTGAACGTGGGCGTTGTCGGATCCGCTTCCGTCTTCTCAAGGGTACATTCCAGGTCGGCGTACACGACATATGGAAGCCGCTCTTTCCTGCTGTGATTCTTGAAATTCAGCCACTTGTCGTCCTCGCTCGGTAGTCGGATTGCGCAGTTGTTTATCTTCTGACAGTCGACGGTGTGCGCTTCCAATTTCTCGCTCGTGTAGAAATAGTGCAAACATCTGCAAAAAAACAAATATTGTAAATTATTAAATAAAATATTTTATAATTTTATTAAAAAGGAGTATAAGTACTCACCGATCGCAAAAGTATTTCCGACCACGGTGCGTGCTCAATTGCGAGCTAACGAGACGCGATAGATTCTTGATCCACGCGAAATGTCCAACGTTGTCGTCTCGCGGGTCCTGCACGTACAGTAGATTTACGTGCTTTTCTCTCTTCAGGTCGGTGAGCCGTATCGGGAGAACGTTCGGCGTCTTCTCTCCCTCGACAGTATATACGTTGATCGACACGTCGTTGAATCGTTCGAAGTTTTTAATTTGACTCAACGTCACTGGAAACTCAATGTCTCGTAAATTTAGCACTGTTGTATAATGAGGATACGAAGATTCCCGTTCCGAATGTCTTTCGGCTGGATGTAGAGCAGCCACCACCGACCACGCGAAGCATGCATTGTCCATAGATTGCACGTTGATCACCGCTCCCTTCAATTTAATTTGTTGCGGTAATTTGATGTAACATCCCGCGCGCAAAGGATTGTACTTGTTCACGTTCACTGTCAAATTGAGTATACGCGATAACACGCCCACCCACTGTCGCGTTCCTGAAACTCTTCGAGTTTCGCTAATGTGGGCTCGATAACGTGTAGCTTGTACCACTCGCGCAGATCGGACCGATCGGACGAACGAAAGAGTTCACAGTTTCTCGTGCTAATACTTTTGTTCGCACGTTTGTCACCCGTCACAAACTCACCGTTGAACACAGTGTTTATCTTTACACTTGCATGTCTTTGCATGACATTTTGCACATAATCGAGCACGATGACTTCAGCATCTTCGAGAAATTTTTGCGGTTCGATGTAATTTGTATTTATCACTGCACCGGTCAATACACGGCTTTCGAACGCGGCATCGATCTCTCGCCAGACGAGTCTTTCCACGTTTTCGTTACCGCTACTACTGCCCGCCGCGTACTCACCACCGATATGTACGAACCGTCTCTGTAATAGAGTCTTCACACCTTCGAGTCGCGCGATTCTTGCCACTAAAGATTGTCTATGTCCCGGATTGTTTGTTTCGTGGATTGAGAGCCGCGGACGTTTGGAACGACAGTCTTCTTCGAGCTGCTCGATAAACTCCTCGCATCGCTGTGCCCATGCAAAATATTCGCCCAAGGTAGTGTTACGTCCTGCAGACTCCACGATTTCCCTTTTTCGCGGGAATTCTTGTGCGCCTAAGAGTGGCCCTTAAGATTAGGATACACAAACCGAGCACGGACGGTTGTCGAACGGGGAGTGAGTTTAGATCTCCTCACATTCCTTTTTTTTTATGATCAAATAAAACCAACCCCCCAGATTACGAATTGGTAACAGACGGGGCGTATGGTGACCAGATTCTCAGCAACCTTATCGGGCCCATAACTATAAACCCGGCGACACGACGCGTAAAAGGGGCCTTAATTCCAGACAGGGGTTGATGGGGATCTGTACTGTATCGTGCGACTAGCTCAGATTTCCCGCGCAATGTTCCGACAAACAGAAACGAGATCTAAAACGTGCTTTTGGAAATCTTGTAAGAGCACGTGGCGGAAGTTTCTGTTTGCACTTAGCAATAAAACTGCAATAAAACTGCACTTGAGATTGGAGGGATATGCGTCGTCTGTCGGTAATTCGAGCAGGGTTGCGAGATAAATAAGGGACCCTAATAAAAGAGAAATCGGCGATAGTCGAAAAACAGATGAGTCACTGGAGGAAACGATAGGTTGCACCCCCAGCAAGACAGTGGGGGCCTTACGAGGGGACTCATCAATGAACACCCGGAAAATCGACAACCGTCTCTAGCTTTCTAGGATAGGCGAAAACTTAAGAATCCAGCTCTTGGGTGAAGACCATCCCACCCAATAAGAAATCCTTCAGACAAAAATTAGAAACATCCCGCCAACCAGAAGTTCCCAAACTGAAAATCTGACACATCCCACACGCAATTCACCCTTCCCATCCTTAGAACTTTCCTATATAAATCGCGACATCGCAGGACTTGCTCTCTTGCGCAGCTCCTCTTCAGCCAGATCATCTCGTCGCCTCCTTTCAATTTACTGCGCCAGATTCAAATCTCATCTTGAGTTCAAGTTAAATTCTGTGCGTGAACTTAAACCCATCGAGTGCCAACTAGAGCCTATCCACAGCACCCAAGGAGAGCCAGCGATTTCAAAGAACCAGCTATTCGATCACCGACAAGTAGTAAGTTCTACACACACCATATATATATACTTTCCACTCCCTTTCCTAACATTAAATCCGCACCTAGACAACTTTTCACCCCAAACGTTGGCGAGACTGCGGAGGGCAAATCAAATATAACCGACGCGTCCGATTTCACCCTTTGCGTTTCTGACGATTCCTGGGATAAAACAATACTACCTGCACCGCAAGATCAGTGTCACGTTTCCGACGATCCCTCGAATAAAAAATTACCACCTGCACTGCAAGATCAGTGTCACGTTTCCGACGATCCCTCGAATAAAAAATTACTTCCTGCACGACAAGATCAGTATAATTCTTTCATAAGCTTCGCAGGAACAATGGCGCACGCTAACCCTTTTGCGACATTAAAATACGCGGTAGAGGCCGTTCCTTTCTTTGACGGAAAAAATATTCCGTTAACATACTTTATCGAGGGATGCGAGGAAGCGAAAGCTATGCTGCCCGCTGAAGCAGAATCTCAATTCACTAAAATAATCAGAACCCGAATTATAGGCGAAGCTCGTCGTACCATACAAGATCAAGATTTCGATACGGTAGCCTCGTTAACAAAATATTTAGAACAAGTCTATGGCGCTGCTAAAAATATTTATCAATTACAAGGAGAGTTAGGTTGCATCTATCAAAAAATAGAGGAAGATGTAGTAACTTACGCGAATCGGGTCAAATTGTTGGGAAAACAGATATTAGAAGCACATAAAAATTCAGGACAAGCTGCCGCTCCCGGTCAAAATATTAAAGCCTCGTTAGAAAGGGACATGTGTAAATGTTTCATTAGAGGGTTGAAACCGGAAATTGAACAAAGAGTGACAAGAAATTTGGATGTCCAAGCCACTGTGGCCGACGCATTGAGAATAGAAAGAGAGCTGTACGAAATGACAGATTTACGACAGGGTCAAGGTAATCTTGCAGGCAAAACATCGAACACTAATCGTTTGCGGGAAACCTGCCAGATCTGTTATAAAGAGGGACATTCAGCCTCTAACTGTAGGAAATTAACTCAGCCTTCGCCGCAACCTCATAATAAAATTGATCTTGGAACCGAAATTCTCATATGTCAGATATGTAAAAAAACGCGGGCATAGCGCCGACAAATGTCGCCTCCGCGACCCTCAGGCCCGACGATCCGTCAATGTAATTCAAGAAAGTCATGTCACTTGTCAATTGTGTTCAAAATCCGGTCACAATGCTAAATCTTGTAGAATAAATACTATTAACAATCAGAGTAAACCGACCGTAATTTGCCAATGGTGTGATAAACCAGGGCATTCAGCTAATAATTGCTGGAAGAAACAGAATGAACAACTTAATACAGAAAACAAACCAAAAATCGTTTGTTAAATTTGCAATAATCTCGGGCACATTGCGAGAAATTGCCGAACTAAAACAGAGTCGAATGCAACAGTCAAAAATTCATTGTTCTGTCGTTATTGCAAGGGAGAAGGGCATCTCCTCGAAAATTGCGAATTACGCATTGCGAGCAATAATCGCAGGCAAGCAATTATTAATCAGGGAAACTCCAATGGCCCCTCGAAGTCGGGTGTGCAGCAGGGGTCCGAACGGATCTCACACCCATCGACATCTCAGAAAACTCAATAGACAAAAAATCAATAGAGATACGACCCGTAACCGTAAATCTCGATAAACACCGTCGCGTGCCGACTATTCAGGTAGATTTCGGTAAACCAATTTCACACGTTACCCTTATGCTGGATACCGGTTCCGGCCCGAATTTAATTAAAGAAAAATTTTTATCAAATAACAATACAGTCAATCACAATAAACTTTTGCAATTAAGCGGTATAAATGAATACCCCGTTTATACCCTCGGAGAGGTTATTTTACCACTTTTTGAAAAGCCAGTAACTTTTAACGTAGTGTCAGATGATTTGCCGATTCCACAAGCCGGTCTATTAGGCAACGACTTTTTTCAGCAAACTTCCTCAAACATAGATTACGCGACGGGACACTTAAACGTATCAGGAATTAGTATACCTTTCCTCTCACCAGAAACTATTACAGCTTTTCCGCGGTCAGAATCTCTATTTTATATAAGAGTGGAAAATCCAGAAATAAAAATAGGATATCTACCAAAATTAAAAATAGCCCACGGGATTTATCTAGGAGATACCATAGTAGAAAATAATTCCGGAAAGGCATATTTAAAAGTTATAAGTACTTTGGACGAAGAAGTGGAAGTTCAAGTACCAACCCTGCGTCTTAAACCATTAAAAGAATTATTTGACAATCCTGAGTCAAATATGGAGACGCATAATAACCGAGAAGAAATTGCGATTACGCAAATTAATCCTCGACACTTAGTGGATAATCAAGTCCATTGTAAAATAATTGACGGAACAAATGAAGAAGAAACGAAAGATGACATCAATAATGAAAATAAAAATAATTATGCAAGTTCGAATAATGAAGACGGGATTATAAATGGAAATAAAATTATGAGAGAAAATATGAAATCAGATAAAACTCTTAATCTAGATATTCAGGAGGAAGGTTTCCAAATCTTTCCCGAAATGCTAGATTTCCAAATCCTTGGAGGGGGAAGTAACCAAACCCCTCATGAATTATTAAATAAATCTAAAAATCCTGGAGGGGGAAGTTACCAAACCTCCCCTGAAAAGTTAAATAATTCCCAAAATCCTGGAGAGGGAAGTTACCAAACCTCTCCAGAGGATTTAAACGGTCCTAGAATTGCAGAGGTAAGTTTCCAGACTCCTCTAATATATTCTACCCCCGTCGATTACGAGGAGGGAAGCAACCAAACCTCACTACGTAATACGACAGAATTTTGTTTAAGAGAGCCAAAAATAGAGAGCTCCTTAAATCCAGAAAAAAAAATAATATTTCCAAGGGTTGGAATACCCATAAAAAGTGCAGATGTTAATAAAAATAATACCTCTTATGTTACTATTGGAGAACTAATGAGGAGAGTAAAATCATATAATCCTAATATGGAAAAGATTTATGAAATTAACAGAAAAAGTAAACCGTCTTCAAAAACTTTGGCATGCGCACAAACTCGATTCCAAAAAATAATGGAAAATTTCCAGTATAAACGTAAATCAAAGCAACATCAGCTAATGTCAGAAGCACCGACTAATGACATTATTTCACGTGAATGTTTTGTATCATCCGGAGAATCTAAGAAAGATAGGCTTACGGAGATTACAAAATTGCTACGACTAGAGCATTTAAACAATGAAGAAAGGAAAAGCGTTATAAAACTCATAAGTAATAGTCAAGATCGATTTCATATTCCTGGAGACAAATTAACAGCAACTCATGTGTTGCGACATCAAATACCAACAACAGATGATCGACCTATAAATACTCGACAATATAGATTTCCGCAAATCCACAAGGAGGAAATAAATAAACAGGTAAGGGAACTGCTCGAAGCAGGGATCATAAAACCTTCTCAGTCACCTTACAATACACCCATTTGGATAGTGCCGAAAAAGGAAGACTCAAAAGGAAACAAACGTTGGAGAGTGGTATTAGATTTCCGAGGTGTAAACGAAAAAACTATGGGCGATGCCTACCCATTACCGAATATTGTCGAAATTATTGATCAATTAGGCAATGCAAAATATTTCACAGTATGTGATCTCGCCTCCGGGTTTCACCAAATAGAGATGGACCCTGCAAATGGCCATAAAACCGCGTTCACAACCCCTAATGGTCATTATGAATTCGAGAGAATGCCTTTCGGGTTAAAGAATGCTCCCGCCACCTTCCAACGAGTAATGGATTTAATATTAACAGGGATAGAAGGTGTATTTATCTATATGGACGATATTATTATTTCCGCTCCTACACTAGAAGAACACGAAAGAAGGTACAATTTAGTAATGGAACGACTCCGCCAAGCTAATCTAAAATTACAGCCCGATAAATGCGAATTTTTAAAAACCGAGGTAACATACTTAGGACACATAATTAGTAGCGATGGAATTAAACCCGATCCAAGAAAATTAGAAGCCGTGAGACAATTTCCTAGGCCAAAAACACCGAAAAATATTAAACAATTTCTTGGGTTAGCAGGATATTACAGGAGATTTATACCAAATTTTTCAAGATTAGCTAAGCCCTTATCAAATTTATTAAAAAACAATACGCCATTTAATTGGACATCTGTTCAAGAAGAATCTTTCAAAACGTTGAAACAGAAACTATGCGAAGAACCAGTCTTACAATACCCCGACTTTTCAAAACCCTTCATCTTAACTACCGACGCCTCTGGAATTGCCGTAGGAGGCATTCTATCACAAGGAGAAATAAATAAGGATCGACCAATAGCATACGCATCGCAAACTTTAACCGACAATGAAATAAAATACGATACATATGAAAAAGAAGCTTTAGCAATAATATATTGTGTTAAACACTTCCGACCATACTTATACGGGCGAAAATTTACTCTAGTTACAGATCATAAACCCTTGCTTTGGTTCAAAAACGCGCAAGATGCAAACATGAGAATTCTCCGTTGGAGATTGAAATTAGCGGAGTACGAATACGACGTAGTATATAAAGCAGGCAAGACCAATGTTAACGCCGATGCCTTGTCAAGAAACCCGGTAAATTTCGAAGAAGCTAACTGCAACATAATTAATCATAAGAAACTTTTAAATCCGAATGATCCCAAAGATGCAGAAACAATTTCTAAAATGTTAGAAGAATCGGACGAGGACGAAGAGGACGAGGATTTCAATCTGTACCTCTCAGATGACGAAAAAATAGAAGATTTATTACCTGACGATGACTCACCTGATGGAAATAAAGATTCTATACCTTTTACACAAGAAGAACTGCGTGAGCCGCCGAAATCGAAAATTATAGAAAAAGCATTAATCCACGATCCTCCTAATTATAATAGAATACAAACTCGAAGCCAGACAGCGAAAAATACGCAGCAAGAAAGATCACAGGGTCAGGGAGATGAAACCGAGGAGATAGAAGATAGAAACGATCCGCCAGACAAGAAAAGCGACTTTGAAGATAACGAAATAGACGATAAGGAGGACGAATCTAGCGAATCTGGCGTCCCAACCAATGAAAATAAAAACCTACGGATAAAACCTACCATTATTAATAATCAAATACTCAAAGGCAATATAATAGAAACTCGTGATTTACTATTTTTACGTAAAGACAATGTGGCATACTTTGTCGACACTAATGGGAAACCATTAGATTCTGGATCACAAAAGCTATTCGAACGAAACGAGATCCCACGTTTAAGCCCGCTTACCTTAGGTGAAGCAAAGGCCGTAAAGTATAAAAAATACTACCACATAGCACTACCCATCAGTGAAGGACAACGGGAAGGCCCAACAATGACCCTAACGCAGATTACCACAGTTATAAAAAACTTACAAGACGTAGCCGATAGACTAAAATTAGAAACACTCAGTATCGCAAAGACAGATATTGTCAACAATGTACCATGGAATAATATAAAATCCGTCTTACAATTAAATTTTACTAACTCAACAACCAAACTAATCATATGTAACGGATTAATTAAATACCCTCCTAGAGATCTCCGTTCTATTATAATCGGTGAAATGCATTGTTCGCCTACCGGAGGACACCGAGGCGTTACAAAGACATATCATAGAATTAAACATAAATATTATTGGGAGAACTTAAAATCCGACGTTCAACAATATATACAACAATGCTTACAATGTCAATTGAAAAAATTAGTGCGAGTAAAGACTAAACAACCTATGATAATTACTGACACACCAGGATCTTCTTTCGATAAAGTAGCGATGGATATCGTAGGACCCCTGTCCAAAACCGAAAGAGGCAACGAATATATTTTAACCTTACAAGATCAATTAACTAAATTTTGCATGGGAGTACCCCTACCAGATCAAACTTCCGAAACAATAGCGGAAGCCTTCGTGGACAGATTTATTTGTGTATTAGGGGCACCTAAAGCAATATTAACCGACCAAGGAAGAAATTTTATTAGCGATTTAATGAAAAAGATTGCTAAAATATTCAGAATTCGCAAATTTCGCACAACCGCCTTTCACCCTCAATCAAACGGATCGTTAGAAAGATCACATCATGCATTAGGAGAATATCTTAAACAATATGCCAACGAACAAAAGCAGTGGGATAGATGGATTAGTCTTGCGATGTTTAATTATAATACTTGCATACACGAAGCAACGAAACATACTCCATACGAATTAGTTTTCGGTAAAATAGCAAGAATTCCATCAAACGAACCTCTGGCTCTAGAAGATAAATTAGCTAATTACAACGAGTACTTAATAAATCTCGTCACGCAACTTCATACTATACAGCTCGTGAAAACGTCGTCGAAGCTAAATTCAAATCCAAGAAACACTACGACAAAAAAATCAACCCTCGAACCTTCAAACCAGGAGATCATGTTTTTCTACTAAAGGGACCTAAGCCAGGTAAATTCGGAGATCAGTATACAGGGCCCCATGAAGTTCTGGAAATATTAAGCAAAAATAATATAAGAATTAGAATAAAGAAAAATAGCCGAATTGTACGTCCAAATCGGTTACGAATCTCCCACATTAAAATAAATAAATAAATAAATAAATAAATAAATAAATAAATAAATAAACAAATAAATAAACAAATAATGTAAATCTCCCATACTAAAGTATATTTAAACAATAAATATTAAATAATTCAAATAAACAAACAATTAATAACATTTCAGATGGATCCCTGGACTAAAGGAATAACCGCAATATTAATAATAACCATATGGACACGCCAAACTTACGGAATAATAGGATATGACTGTACTTCTCCAACTACAAACTTAACGACTTTATCACTAATAAACGTTGAAGATTGCGATATTCCACTACCAAAGGTCAATTCTAGCCAAGTCTTCATACAATTATTGCAGCTCAACGAATTCGAATCTGTAAAAGTGATACAATGCAAGGTAGAAATCGATCGTACGATCCGGAAATGTGGAATGTTTTCTCATAATTCGGACGTTCTAAATGGAAAATATGCATATATACACGAAGTGACCAGGGAGGCCTGCATACGAATGCATTATTATGGAACTCTCGAATTTAAAGGAACATACATAGTGGCACTAAAATCTAACCAGACCACCAGTCGCCCGGCGATCCTAACTGGCGTTGTGGACGCCGACGAAAAATGTTTTGGAGGATCCTATTCAGATCTTTACGGAACGTGGACAAATGTTCTCGTACAGGCAATTGTCACAATCACCCTGCAAGATTACTTCGCTAACGTTAAACTAAGCACTAACCGTATACATCTTAGATCAGGAGTGGCCTGTGATTTTAGTACCGCCAGATGCACCGACATAGAAGGAGGAAATACCTTTTGGGAGCCCATACCTAATGACTCCTGTAAATTCACTTCATATAGCACCTTATATAGAGGTTACGCGGAAAAGGTAATCGATAACGTAAACGAGCACTCTCAAACCGCTTATACTGTGAATGCCGACGATACAGTCTTTGCTTTAACCAGCACCGGGAAAGACTTAGCGTGTGGATATTCGCTCATTCGAACTGAGCACCCAAAATTAGTAATTTGGGAAACCTCACCTGAAATGGACATTGCTAAACGAACCGGCCGTGTAGAAAATCTCGACCTTTTTACTTACATGAATTCGAAATTCGTTTACGTAGAAAAGCACATCCGTAACCAGATTAATCAACTGTACAGGAACATCTTACTACAACAATGTAACCTTGAGTTAAAAATGTTGCAAAACGCTTTAGCAATAGCTACACAATCTCCCGACATCTTCGCCTATCATTTTATGAAGGGACCTGGATATATGGCCCTCCTAGCAGGCGAAGTAATCCACATAATAAAATGCGTTCCAGTCGAGGTAAAATTATTCCACACCCAAGAATGTTACGAGCAACTCCCAGTAATGTTTAATAACAAGACCTCCTTCCTAACGCCTCAAACGCACGTACTACTACGGCAAGGAACACAAATTAATTGTAATTCTTTCGCACCTCCTATGTATCTTTTGGGAGACTCTTGGTATAAAATTACGCCAAGGCCAATAGTAACACTAGCAAAACTACCTGGAAGTACACTAGCCCTGGAGCACTCGCTACCAGCGGCATATACACACAAAAGGATCTGGAAGATCTAAAGGATCACATAATGTTTCCCGCTGAGAGACCCGCTGTCCTTAACACCGTAGCAAGAGGAGTAATGGGAGAATCAACCGTGCTGAGTGGAGGCTCCTTCGCCAACCTAATCGACGAGGTTTCGATCGAAAAAATTGCACTCTCAGCCTGGGAAAATTTCTGGAGCAAATTTTTAATCTTTGGCAATATTAGCGCTGGCCTGCTTGGAATATATCTTTTTATAAGAGCCATTAAATTAATATTAGATACACTTGTGCATGGATATGCTCTTCATACAGTATATGGGTGGTCGATATATCTAATAGGAGCAATATGGGACTCGTTAACTCACCTTTTATTACATCTAGGACAGGCAAGGCCTAAAACTACAAATGTCAGTGCCCCGGCTCCGAAAGGCGATCCGGAACAAAAAACATCAGCTAGCGCGCCACTCCATGATCTCGAATGGCAGGCAAATGTACGACCTGTCGAGCCAATTAACGAAAAATCCGAACACACCTATCCTCTCCTCCCTTTGAAAGAAACTCCCACCTACACTTTTGAACTTAAAGGCTAATAAAAATAACAAACTAAATAAACTTCTCCATCCTCTGGATCAACCTTGCCTCTTTGAATCGCATGCTACGACATGCAAGAAACTTAATATCAAACTAAATTAAACTTCTCTACCCCTTGCATCAACTTTGCCACTTTGAACCGCATGCTACGTCATGCAAGAAATCAAACAACAACATTCCTTTGTAGACATGGAAATCCAGCATATCAACACCCGGCTATTAACCCGCGGGCCGCTGAAGGTCAAAGTCATCAAGGTGGACTCGCCTGCTTCTTTCTGGGTACACATCGAAAAGGCACGGGAGGATCTTGACGACCTCATAGATGACCTGTCGCGAAGGATGACGCGGAGAGGCCACCTTCTACACGAGCGGCCTGACCATGTACATCCAGGCGAGGCGATCGCCATCCACGAAGGAAAGCAGTGGCAAAGGGGGATAGTACTCCGAATCGACAAGGACAGAATGGTCTCGATCGCCTTACGAAACTGGGGGCGCGTTGTCCAGAGGCCCATACACGAAATCTATATATTAGAAGACAGATTCCGTGACCTCGAATGGCAGGCAATCCGTTGCGGGATTGCAAACATCCAGCCTGTAGGGACAAAAAAGAGGTGGTCCCGTAGGGTCAATGGACTAGTCAAACTTCTCATAGAAAGACGGAGCGGATGGCTAAAGATCCGCAAGGCGACGAAATTCGGAGACGAAGCTACACTCGTCAGCTTCAGCCCAGAACCCGAAGGCGAAGACGAGATACGTGATCTCGAGGGGCTGCTAATACGGATGGGATGTGCGGCACCCAGCATTTCGGAGAAAAAATAGCATAAAAAAAAATATATATATATATATATATATATATATATTAAGAAAGAAAGAAAAAAAAATATAATTTTTTTTATATATACGATTAAATTTTATATACGTAAATCACGAATAAGGCTTTGCATATATTTCTCTTTAGATTTTACACATATATGTATGCGTATATAAATATAGTTTTTTCTTTCTATAATCTTAAGTCACAAACACACTATTGTCTTATACTCACACGACTTCTCCTTAGTATTATAATTTTACACACACATATATATATGTATGCGAATACATATATATATATATATATATATATATATATTTCCTTTCCAGGATAATTATAACTTTACTTCCGTATAATATTCACGTCCGAAACTTATATGCATCTATACCTTTTCTTTATATATACATATACACATAAAAAATAATAATAATAGTAATAGTAATAATAATAATAATTTTAATACAGAATATTATATTAATTTTTAACTCTCACTCTGTAAAAGAAAGACGAAAGAATTAAGGAAGGGGTTTTGGAGGTCGCCTATTTCTTTCCTCTTTCTAAAAACCAAGGGATGCACACAAATACGAACCCTAGCTTAATTTTAGTTCCACAAATCGTAATAGTTTTTTTTCTCTCCTTTCTTTTCTTTTATTATCATGTGTTGACGTTCACTTTTATAATTCTTATTTCATAATTCCAACCCTATAATTAGTAATAAAAATTTATTTTATATTTTACGCTTATAATAACCTTATGTACTCATAATTGTATCTTAGACGATAAACAAGTTTTGCGCTTAATTTCGACATATACGAATTAATTTTTTATTTTCCTTGCCATTTATAATCTAGATTAAGCTTCACTATGTTCCCTTCTTCTTAAAATTTTAAATAAATATAATTGCGTAGGTAGTTTCGAAAAATAGCATGAGGATGCTTTCCTTCCTAAATTAATAACAACAGAAAGAAAAAGGGGCACACTAATAAAATATAAATACAAGTAGCATAAAAATAGCCACCTGACTGTCAAATAAGTACGAGGTCCCAGCACATTCCCCTCCATGAATTATCTAATGCGAGAAAAAAAAACTCGCGAATTAAAAAAAAAAAAATATTTTGTGTCGATTATCAATGGCACCCCGATGAGTTATTCCGTTTGGGAATCTCATTTATCTTATCATAACCTGCCACCATTGCTATGCAAAACGGCTGCTGAACAAATTCAGCTAGCCCTTGTCATCCTCAGCGACCTAATCCGTAAGGATACCACGCCCAACCCGACGAGTACATAGCAATCCAGCTATAATTAAATGGCAAGTGTTAAACCTGCGATATGTCACAAATATATTAAAAATTGTCAGCAAGCCAGCAAGGCACACAAAAAAACACAAGTAGTTTTGGGGCTACCGCATGGGTCAGTTGAAAAACTGCCACAAAAAAAAAGGGGACGCCTCGGGACGGACGACAGCCACGTGGACAACCCATTCTAGCTAGTAATGGCACCATTATTGCCCCGTTAAAGGAAGGAAGACAGCCTCACATAAACCGAAATCTTGCGCGTTGCGGACAACGTTAGGATATTATCAAAATAAGTAGAAAAATATATATACGTATACATTAAAATATTCCTCTTGCGTTCGAATGTGCATTACCATTCTAAAATCTTTGATCTAACAATCTAATACATACACATACGGGCAACAGCATAAACCAGAAGGACGAAAGAATAAAGGACGAATTTTATGGAGGTCGCCTTTTCTTTCCTCCTTCTCTAAACAGAAACCAAAAAGCTTGCGAAAAACGGAAATCGCTTCTAAATCAATTAGCCGCAAATGTTGTGTTACACACCCCCAACATTTGTCTAAGGCGGGGGGTGTTACGTCCTGCGAACTAAACGATTTCCCTTTTTCGCGGAAATTCCTATGCGCTTAAGATAAGCCTTAAGATTAAGATAAGTAAACTGAGTACGGACGGTTATCGATCGGCGAGTGAGCCTTGATCCCCTCACATTCCTTTTTTTTTACGATCAAACTGCCTATTTGCTTGAGGAACTAAAAGCGACCTCCCAGACGAATTCTATCAGTTGTCTGGCCCACCCGGCGACATGACGCGCGAAAGGGGCCTTAGTCGCAGATAAAATTGGTAAAAATCTTTATTGCATCGAGCGAGGTTTGCTCGTACGATGTTTCCGACAAACAGAAACAAAGCCTAACACGTGTTCTAAAATACACATGGTGGAAGTTTCTGTTTGCACTTAAGATCGAGAGGTATGGATCGTCTGTTAACATAGGAACAGGGTCGCGAGATAAATAAGGACCCCTAATAAAAGGAAAATCGGCAATAGTCGAAAACAAATGCGTCATGCGACACTGGGAGAAGCGATGAGTTGCACCCCCGATAGGACGGTGGGGGTCTTACGAGGGGACTCACCAATGGAAAACCGGAAAAATCGATAACCGTCTCTAGCTTTCTAGGATAGGCGAAAACTTAAGATCTGGCTCTTGGGTGAGAAACGTCTCGCCCAATAGAAAACCCTCTAGATAAAAATTAGAAGAATCCCACCAACCAAACGTCCCAAAACGAAAACCAGACACCTCCCACAAGGAAACCCACCCTTTCCACCCTTGGAACTTTCCTATAAAAATCGCGACTTTAAGCACTTACTGTCACTTCCGATCCGGCACGAGACAATTCACTTCTAAGTTTATATACTCATCCCAGTTTTCGTTAAATATTATATTAAAGACGATTTTCTGTTGTTCGCCATCCTAAAGAATTGCGAGTAAATTCTGTGCGCGTTAAGTGCCACGAACCACCCTCACTAGCGACTCGGCGAGACCTGCGGTCAGCACCAGGCCCGACAGAGATTCATATATACCCATATACCTGATCAAAAAGTAAGTCCCACCTACATGTACATATATACGTATATATCGGCTCCCCTTCGTTTATATATTCACGGGCTAGGGAAGTCTCTCAGTTATAACCCTTCCATCCCTCTTACTACCCCTGTTCCGAATTAGCCGATTTATCGGTCGATTCCGAATAACCTCCATTGCTTTGAGTTAACTGGCTCGGTGGATTCGGGGTATGTTGCTTTGGGTTAGCTGGCTCGGTGGACGTAAGGTATGTTGCTCTGAGTTAACTGACTCGTCGGTGGACTCGGGGTACACTGCTTTGGGTTAGCTGGGTCGGTGGACGCGAGGTACACTGCTTTGGGTTAGCTGGGTCGGTGGACGCGAGGTATATTGCTTTGAGTTAGCTGACTCGTTGGCGGACTCGAACTACTCCTTAGATTTAATCTCCAAAACCTGAGGTGACTTCCCCGCACTTGACGGATTTAAATATTAACAATCCGCTAATTTCTAGTGGATTCCCCCGGTCCCACCCGTAAGAAGTCGCGAAACGCCGCGAAACACGAGAGACGTCGCCAAACCAAACGGGCGCGAAAGGAAGTCGAAAATCAAGGGGGAGGATTCCCTCGGGAACAAGACAACACAGATCCTCCGCGTCTCGCCACTCCACCCCCTCTACCAGGCTTCTCAGAGGAACCCTGTTCCTCACAGCAGTGTCCCCCGCCATACCATCTCGCCCTATTACCCTACCGTCTCGCCTCGTTCCCCCACCTTATCGCCCCGTTTGCCGCGTCCGCCCTTTCCGCATACTCCCCGTTAGACCCAATCCCCCTCCTCCGGTCAAACACAGGGTACCATCCCCGACCCCCTCGACCGCCTCCACCATCGACATCGATGAACCTAACCCTCCCGAAATAGTCACCCTAGATTAACAATCATTTTTTTTATCCATAATTTCTTGTTCCTCTGTTTTCACTCCCCAAACTTTTCTTTATATTTAGTTCTTAATGTCGACTTAAATTAGTTCCAAGTACTCATATACACCACACGCACACTTAATCAAATCATTATATTATTCAATGCCGATCTCGATGTAATAATAGCGGGCAGGATGTCCACTTCCAAATAGATCCCCCCTCAAAAGGTTCTGCCCGATCGCCCCCGCACTTTTGTGATACCCGCGAAGAATGCGCACACTAACTCTCCATTATATACATATACACATTTTACACTACGCCTAGTTTATAATTATTTTTTTTTTATACTAAATAACATTTTTTTTATGTCAAATAAATATAACTACTTATGTTAAAGACATCTCCATTCTTTCTTTAATTTAACCCTTAGGAAAATTTACTTAAAGTTTTTTAAAGTTACTTAAAGTATTATAAAGTATTATAAAGTATACTAGCCGTAATAATATAATAGAGTAATAATATAAGAGTATAATAGTAGACTAATAGTATACTGACAGCCGAGCGTAAAGTTTTCTTTAAGTTATTAACCTCAATAAAAACTTTATAAGCAAGTCGCAAATATACTTTAAATTTACTTTTAACAAACGTAATACTTATAAATATACTTTAACTTTACTTTTTATAAAGGTAATACTTAAAGCTGATTTTAACTTATGCGTGTTGTTTCAACAGTATACTTAAAAAGACAAGTTCCCTTTTTCACCACACTTGCACCACACGAGACATTAAGAAATATTATATCATATATCCAATTCAAAATTTTATTACTCTTTTTAAACTGAATTTGTTTCTTAAGATGATTTTTGGAAAATTATATATTAGCGCTGGTTATGACATATGTAGACTATATATAACACTTACATCAAATTAAGAAGTAGTCTACCACGTAAGGCAGTTGGCTCGCGATCCAGAGGTCCCGAGTTCGAATCCCACCAAGGTAAGTGTGTTTTTCAAATACGAGAAAATATTTATAATCATAGACTGCATCTTAAGAAACAAATTTAGTTATAAAATAGTAATAAAATTTCGAAATAAATAATTTTTTTTTATTCCAGGTGAATATCGGAAATCAGTGTCCTCTAGTATTAAGAGGACTGTAATCTTAAGTCTAGTGTCTCATGGTTAGAGGATATTCCTCTAGATTTTAAAATATCTTCTTGAGACCGTATTTCAGGTAAACTAAGCACGGACGGTTGTCGATCGACGAGTGAGCCTTGATCCTTGCACATTCCTTTTCCTTTTTTATAGGTAAAGTATCTGTTTACCTAGGCGCTTAAACGCAACCTTCCAGATGACGAATTAGTGACGGACGGGGCATACGTGACAGGATTTTCATCGGCTTTGTCAGGCCTAAAACTGAAAGAATGTAAACCTGGCGACACGACGCGCCAAATGGGCCTTAATGGGTTGATGAAGATCTTTATTGCATCAAGCGAGCTTTCAAAATGCACGTACGATGTTTCCGACAAGCGGAAACAAAGCCTAAGACGTGTCCGTAAATACACGTGGCGGAGGTTTTTTGCTTGCATTTAAGATTGAGAGGTGTGCATCGTCCGTCAACACAAAAACAGGGCCGCGAGATAAAAAAAGAAACCCTAATAAAGGAGAAACCAGCGATAACCGAAAAACAAGTGAGTCACTGGAGGAAGCGATGGGTTGCACCCCCAATAAGACAGTGGGGGCCTTACGAGAAGACTCGCCAATGAACAGTCGGAAAAATCGACAACCGTCTCTGGCTTTCTAGGATAGGTGAAAATTTAAGAATCCACCTCTCGGGTAAAAACATCCCGCCAACGAGAAATCCTTTAAACAAAAATTAGAAGCATCTCTCCAACCCGGAGTCCCCCAAATGAAAACCTGACACATCCCACACGAAATTCATCCCTTCCATCCCTTTAACTTTCCTATATAAACCCCGACATTGGAGCACTCAGCCTCATTTTTTTTCTTCATCTTCATCTCCTGAACTTCGGTCTCCTCGAACCCTACAGTCAGACTTCCAAGTTGAGTTGTGCGCGTTGAAATTACGAGTGTTCGCTGAGGGCCCGAGGATCATCGGTTCCGGCTATTTCTACTCTCAATCCAACCAGCGTCAAGTAGTAAGTCGTATATACATTTCATTTATTTATCCCCATTTTTTTTGTGTGTCCAGAAGTTCTCTCGGTTAAACATTAATCAGTAGGAAGATAGTGACAGATCTAGGCCGGGTGCTCCGAGGGGGGAGCGGGGCGGGGGGGACTCTAGCGCCGCGGTCCGGCCGAGGGGTCTGCGGGGGGGGGGGGGACCTGCGTTCCCAGCATAGGGTTCGCGGGGGGGGGGGAATGAGGGCCTCGAGATCGCGGAGGTCCTAGGGAAGGGGGGGATCAGGCGAGCGCGTCGGGGCATGTTCGATAAACAAATGCCGCCTCGCGTCGATGTTCGGCCGATAGTATTTATAAACAGATGTCATTTCACACCTCAGATGCGAGCGAGCGCCTATGACAGGCGGCTATAATTTATGACCTGCGACTAGCGTGACGCCGCGGTCCTTTTCACCTTTCTTCGTAGGAAGAGCCGCTTATCGGGGTTTCGCGGCGCCATTCGGTTATGGCGTCGCGCATTACAAAGGCGAGCGCCGATGACAGGCAGCTAGATTTTATAAACACTAGACGGCATAAGCGCAGCAACGCGACTCAATTTCTATGGCTATCGACGAACGTTGATGACAGAATTTATAAACGAATATCATCTCGCACTGCAGATGGTCGAGCATCGATGGTCGACGTAGGTACTCGATCAAAAATTTTAGGCGACTTAACCGTCGCGGGATGTTAAAAAAACTCCGAGATATATGAAGTAATAAAAAGAGAAACAAAGAAACGCCGAAAAAGGAAGTTGGCCTGGGAGTCTCTCTCGGAGACCCCCGCTGTGCATGTCTAGGGTTAATCGTCGCGATGTCCTCTTTACACATGTTTTTGAACAATTTATTGAGGTTTTGGCGAACATGATGGGTCACTGGGTCACTGGGTCACGTTTGTAGCACCGATCGGTTATAACGTCGCGCGTTACAAAAGCAGATAGAATTTATGTAAAGTACCTTTTGTATAGAAAATAGAAATATCATAGGAAATATCGTATTACAGTCGATGTCTGGAAGACATAATTTAGAAACATAACATCTGACACATAATATGCATCCCTACTCTATATTTTAACTACTAGGACCGTCTTCATCATAGACTCAAGGTGTAGTAGAACAGTGAAAGTGACAGTGCAAACATGAAATTAAAAATTACGTTTCCGTGTGTCAGGGTAAGTATTTTGTGCTGTGCATTAATAAAATTTATGCATTAATTTGTACAATGTTTTGTTTTTATTTTTAGTGCATAAAAGTTGATCAGGTGAAGGTTGCAGAGGTGCCTGAATCAAGGGTACCAATGCAAATCGATTTTGAATTTTCGCCATACGAGCGGGTACCTCCGAGAATGAGGTACCTCTTTAACGAGGAATCGTTTGAGGTGCCCGTATATATAACTGTGAGTACATTTAAGTTATATGATTTGTATGTAATTTATTTAAAAAATTTATTAATTAATCTGTTACAGTCTGATGTCGTGCGCGAGGGGGACTTTCCTCTTCCAGAGGCATGCTACATGCACTTCATTCCGGAGGTATGTAATTTGTGTGTGTGTGTGTGTGTGTGTGTGTGTGTGTGTGTGTGTGTGCGTTTCTTTAATAATATATCTTGTTTAATTTTTACAGCATAATGTGAACGAGAGGAGCCTCGAAGACAGGACGCTTGACGAATATATAAATTTCGTCAAATTTGCGGAGAACCCAGCCGAAATGCATGTGCGTTTCGGCATGTCGACGGTGAGTTTTTTAAAAATAATATTTTATTTTAAAAATATAATTATATAATAAGTAATTCATAAATAATATATTTTTAAAGATTACCAGATATTCTGATGATAGACCCGCCACGTTCTCGCCAAGGGTATGTGTGTGTGTGTGTGTGTGTGTGTGTGTGTGTGCGCGCGCGTGTAATTAAAAAATTATTTTTTATAAATTTTCAGTGGGTGATAGACGTCCCGGGCACGGGACGATTATACATCCAGTCGATACATCATCAACAGATAAAATTAATCGGGGAGACATCCCTGGTCTTTTGCCCGCCGGAGGTACATTCAGTATTAATATCATATATATACATATATAATTTTTAAAGTATATGCAATTGTTAATAATTTATTTATTTTTTTCAGAACATCACTACAACCGATATACAAATAAAAGGGTACATCAACAAAATTTCGCAGTGGTGGGCACAGCAAAAGAAGCGGTGGCGGCGAGAAGACGTCGACCACTTGTGGAACGACACGCCGAAGGATCGAGAAATGGAAGCCGTGTACCATTTCGAAGATGTGTTTTATCTAAGATGTCTCTTCGGGCTCCAGCCCTATGAGGAGTTTTATGAGGAAGGGCCCGAAGATTGGAATTAAATTTTTATAAAAATAATTTTTTAAAGTATTATAAAAAGTTTTATAAAAATAAATATAAAAAAATACATTAAAAGTGTCAATTTTCATATCCTATCCTATCTCCTTGCACTGTCTCCCACTCGCGTCTCTTCGTTCGCGTTCTCTATAAAAAAATACATTAAAAGTGTCAATTTTCATATCCTATCCTATCTCCTTGCACTGTCTCCCACTCGCGTCTCTTCGTTCGCGTTCTCAATCAGGGAAACTCCAATGGCCCCTCAAAGTCGAGTGTGCAGCAGGGGTCCGAACGGACCTCACACCCATCGACATCTCAGAAGACCCAATAGACAAAAAACGATAGAGATACGACCCGTAACCGTAAATCTCGATAAACACCGTCGCGTGCCGACCATTCAGGTAGACTTCGGTAAGCCGATTTCCCACGTTACCCTTATGCTAGATACCGGTTCTGGCCCAAATTTAATTAAAGAAAAATTTTTGTCAAATAACAATACCGTCAATCACAGTAAACTTTTACAATTAAGCGCCATAAATGAATACCCAGTTTATATTCTCGGAGAAGTTATATAACCCCTTTTTGGAAAGCAAGTAACTTTTAACGTAGTGTCAGACGATTTACCGATTCCACAAGCCGGTTTATTAGGCAACGACTTTTTTGAGCAAACTTCTTCAAACATAGATTACGCGACGGGACACTTAAACGTATCAGGAATTAGCATACCTTTCCTTTTACCGGAAACTATTACAGCTTTTCCGCGGTCAGAATCCTTATTTTACGTAAGAATAGAAAACCCAGAAATAAAAATAGAATATCTACCGAAATTAAAAATAGCCCACGGGATTTATCTGGGAGATACCATAGTAGAAAACAATTCAGAAAAGGCATATTTAAAAGTTATAAGTACTTTGGACGAAGAAGTGGAAGTTCAAGTACCAACCCTGCGTCTTAAACCATTAAACGAATTATTTGACAATCATAAGTCAAATATGGAGACGCATATGTTACGTCCTGCGAATTCCTCGATCTCCCTTTTTCGCGGAAAATTCCTATGGGCCTAGTTAGGGCTTAAGATTATGATAGGTAAACTAAGCACGGACGGTTATCGATCGGGGAGTGAGCCTTGATCTCCTCACATTCCTTCTTTTTATGACCAAAATGCCTATTTGGTTGGGCAACTAAAAGCTACCTTCCAGATGACAAACTACTGACAGACAGGACATGCGTGGTCGGTTCTATCAATTTTGTCTGGCACATAGCTATAAACCCGGCGACACGACGCGCCGAGAAGAGCCTTAATCCCATACAGAATTTGGTTAGGATCCTTATCGCATCACGCGACTAGCCCAAAATTGGCCGCGCAATGTCCCGACAAACAGAGACAAGATCTAAAACGTGCTTTTAGAAATCCGTAAGAGCACGTGGCGGAAGTTTCTGTTTGCAATAAAGCTGCAATAAAGATTGGATGAAACACATTTGTCTGTCGATACTGAAAACAGGGACCGCGAGATAAGGGACCCCAATAAAAGAGGAATCGGCGATAGCCAAAAACAAACCAGTCACTGGAAGAATCGCTGGGTTGCACCCCCGATAAGACAGTGGGGGCCTTACGAGGGGACTCACCAATGGAAAACCGGAAAAATCGATAACCGTCTCTAGCTTTCTAGGATAGGCGAAAACTTAAGATCTGGCTCTTGGGTGAGAAACGTCTCGCCCAATAGAAAACCCTCTAGATAAAAATTAGAAGAATCCCACCAACCAAAAGTCCCAAAAATAAAAACCAGACACACCCCACATAAAATCCACCCCTTCCATTCCTTACATTTTCCTATATAAACCCTGACATTGCGGCACTCCTCTCCAAAGCTTCCGAGTCTCTTCAAGCCTCCCAAGCTTAGTCTCGTGTTTTTTCCTCAGCTTTACAATCGTGATCTCTTCCGCTTTTGAGTCGCGATTCAACACTTATCGTTAGAGTCAGTGCAACACATCTGACCACACACAACTGATTCCGTCTCTTCCCTCAACCAAGGGTCATTTCGACGCGCAGTCATCAAATCGTCAAACGGTGTCATCAAACTCATCAAGTAGTAAGTCCTGTACACACACACGTATATATATATATATATATATATATATATATATATATATATATATATCAGCTCCCCTTTTTCTTTATATATGCACCCGTTAGGGAAGTCTCTCAGTATAACCCTTCCCTCTTACTACCCCTTTTACTACCCCTGTTCCGAATTAGCCGATTTATCGGTCGATTCCGAATAATCTCCATTGCTTTGAGTTAACTGCCTCGGTGGATTCGGGGTATGTTGCTTTGGGTTAGCTGGCTCGGTGGACGCGGGGTATGTTGCTCTGAGTTAACTGACTCGTCGGTGGACTCGGGGTATACTGCTTTGGGTTAGCTGGGTCGGTGGACTCGAGGTATATTGCTTTGAGTTAGCTGACTCGTTGGCGGACTCGAACTACTCCTTAGATTTAATCTCCAAAACCTGAGGTGACTTCCCCGCACTTGACGGATTTAAATATTAACAATCCGCTAATTTGTAGTGGATTCGCCCGGTCCCACTCATAAGAAGTCGCGAAACGCCGCGAAACACGAGAGACGTCGCCAAACCAAACGGGCGCGAAAGGAAGTCGAAAATCAAGGGTCAGGATTCCCTCGGGAACAAGATAACACAGATCCTCCGCGTCTTGCCACTCCACCCCTACCAGGCTTCTCAGAGGAACTCTGTTCCTCACAGCAGTGTCCCCCCGTCATACCATCTCGCCCTATTATCCTACCGTCTCGCCTCGTTCCCGCACCTTATCGCCACGTTTGCCGCGTCCCCCCTTTCCGCATACTCCCCGTTAGACCCAATCCCCCTCCTCCGGTCGAACACAGGGTACCATCCCCGACCCCCTCGACCGCCTCCACCATCGACATCGATGAACCTAACCCTCCCGAAATAGTCACCTTAGATTAACCCTTACCTATTTCCTTTTATGTTAATTTAGTCTAAATACATACACACACACACACACACACACACACACAAATGACATACACTCCGTTTGCGTTTATCTCAACTGTTTGATTCTCTACTCAATGTCAGTAACAAGTATTTGTAATAAATGTTTAATTTGTTTTTAAGATTTAATTAAATGTTCCTTTATTTTAAATAAGACCTAACCCAGTACCATCATCCTCTCGAAATCGCACGAGGTCCGATCCTGAGTTAAAGGGATTGAATTCCCTGACTCGAAAGAGGACCAACGATCGCACCGCTCACGGAAGACGTCCTAGCGTCCTTACGGACGTTGACTCTTCCTGAGCCATAAAGGTGCGTTCGAGCTCGCGCCACGCGCCTCAGAGCGTGTACCTGCGAGCGATATTCTTAAGCTTCTAGTTGCGTCCTTCCTTACCCCGACCCCTCTGCCTAGCCTTTCCTTTGCTTCCCAGTTTTTTTCTTATTAATCCCGGGGTTGGACGTAACACATAATAACCAAGAAGAAATTGCGAATACGCAAATTAATCCTCGACACTTAGAGGATGATCAAATTCCTTGTAAAATGATTAACGGAACAAATGAAAAAGAAACGGAAGTTAACATCAATAATGAAAATAAAAATAATTATGCAAGTTTAAATAATGAAGACGGGATTATAAATAAAAATAAAACTATGAGATGGAATAAGAAATCAGATAAAACTCGTATTCTAGGTATTCAGGAGAAAGGTTTCCAAACCTCTCCCGAAATGCTAGATTCCCAAATCCTTGGAGGGGGAAGTTACCAAACCCCTCCTGAAATGTTAAATGATTCCCAAATCCTTGGAGGGGTAAGTAACCAAACCCCTCCTTTTTTTTTTAACGTAGGGAAAACTTATCATGAGTACCCCCACCCCCGGGGAGAGGCGGGCGGTTATGCCGGACTCCTACCGGCTAAAAACCCTACGTGTGGCCCTACCTCTGGTGTTCTCGCTGGGCGCCCCGGGAACCTTTACGACGACATCCAGGGACCAAACCCCTCCTGAATTATTAATGCGACCGTTATCCGCAGGCTTAATTACAAGCTAATTAACATCCGGAAGTGAATATTTTTCGGAAATAAATCGTTTTTCATACGAAAATCGCGAGTGAAGCGAGATGATGCAATCGGGGCGTTACCCATTGTAATCCTGTACTTCGAGTACAAAATATATTCTTGTTATTTGTTTTCATAAAAGCAATTGCAAGTTAATTACCCTCGTTAATCCGAATCCCAGCATAAGCTTTCCGAATCCGAAATACTAGTGCGCGACTTCGTAAAGGCCGTGGTCGACAACAACGTATTATCGCAGCGGAAGTGCAACGAAGCTGAGGATCGAGAAGAAGTATTTCACGGCAACCGGAAGTCAACCGGGCCTATCAGCGTTCTTCGTAATCGCAATTAAAACAAAGTGGCGACCGTTTTTACGTACGAGTGAGTACATTTTCGTGAATTATTCACAGCACAGGCCCTATATCCGGTCACAATCTCTCCTGAAATATTAAATAACTCCCAAATCTTTGGAGGGCAAAGTTACCAAACCCTTCTAGAAGATTTAAATAATCTTAGAATTACAGAGGCAAGTTTCCAGACTCCTCTAGTATATTCTACTCCCGTCGATTACGAGGAGGGAAGTAAGCAAACCTCACTACGTAATACGACAGAATTTTGTTTACGAAAGCCAAAAAGTGAGAGCTCCGTAAATCCTGTGGAAAAAATAATATTTCCAAGGGTTGGAATACCCACAAAAAGTGATGTTGATAAAAATAATACCTTTCATGTTACTATTGGAGAACTCACGAGAAGAGTAAAATTATATAATCCTAATACGGAAAAAATTTATGAGATTAACAGAAAAAGTAAACCGTCTTCAAAAACTTTGGCATGCGCACAAGCTCGATTCCAGGAAATAATGGAAATTTCAGGTACAAGCGTAAATCGAAACAACATCAATTAACGTCTGAAACATCGGCTAACGACGTTATTTCACGTGAATGTTTTGTATCATCCGGAAAACCTAAGAAAGATAGACTTACGGAGATTATGAAATTACTACGACTAGAGCATTTAAATAATGAAGAAAGGAAAAGTGTTATAAAACTTATAAGTAATAGTCAAGATCGATTTCACATCTCCGGAGAAAAATTAACAGCAACTCATGTATTGCGACATCAAATACCAACAACAGATGATCGACCTATAAATACTCGACAATATAGATTTCCACAAGTCCACAAAGAGAAAATAAATAAACAGATAAAGGAACTGCTCGAGGCAGGGATCATAAAACCTTCTCAGTCACCTTACAATACACCCATTTGGATAGTGCCAAAAAAAGAAGACTCAAAAGGAAACAAACGTTGAAAAGTAGTATTAGATCAGAGAGACAGCATTAGAAATCCTGGTTCAAAAAAAATCCCTCAAAAGAGAGTAAGAAGCTTTACATGTAACAATAATATTAATGATAATCCTGAAAGGAATATATAGATACTGTTCTATGATAAGATTTTCAATTGACTTGATTTTTAGGGTGCCGAGAATTGCTTGAGGGGGGAGTCTCGTGTAACACGCTAAAAAGTAAGGTAACTTTTGGAATTTTTTTTTGAAGAATCAATGCGACGGATCTTTTTCAAACTTTCAGGGTATTTTATTATACATTTCAAAAGATAAAAAAATTTTGTTTTGTTAAAAAATAATTGTTATGTTAGGAACTATGGAGGTTACGAGGCCGCGGTCTCGTCGCCGGAGTTGTAAATCGGCGGGCGTTATAGCGCCTGTTGTACTCGCCTGAAACAAAATTAAGAAAATTTTTCTTATTCTCTATAAAACTACGTCGTCGATGAACCTAAAAAAGAAGGTAAAAGTGCAAAATTAAGGAAACGACGGGACTTAAAAAAAACGAAAATTTTTTGTCAAAATTGCAATATTCTCGAAATTAGCCAAACCTTTAACAAATCTATTAAAAAACAATACGCTTTTTAAATGGACATCTGCTCAAGAGGGGTCTTTTGAAATATTAAAGCAGAAATTATGTCAAGAACCAGTTTTACAATATCCTGATTTTCCAAAACCCTTCATTTTAACTACCGACGCTTCTGGAACTGCCATAGGAGGCATTTTGTCACAAGGAGAAATAAATACAGATCGACCAATAGCATACGCATCACGAACTTTAACCGACAATGAAATAAAATACGATACATATGAAAAGGAAACTTTAGCAATAATATAATGCGTTAAACATTTCCGACCATACTTATATGGGCGGAAATTTACATTAGTCACAGATCATAAGCCTTTACTTTGGTTTAAAAACGCCCAAGATGCAAACATGAGAATTCTCCGCTGGAGATTGAAATTAGCAGAATATGACTATGATGTAGTATATAAGGCAGGAAAAACTAATGTTAATGCCGATGCCTTGTCAAGAAATCCGGTAAATTTTGAAGAAACAGACTGCAACTTAATGAATCACAAAAAACTTCTGAATCCGAATGATCCCAGAGATGCAGAAACAATTTCTAAAATGTTAGAAGCTAAGTTGAAATCTAAGAAAAACTACGATAAAAAAATTAACCCTCAAACCTTTAAACCTGGAGATCACGTTTTTTTATTAAAGGGACCTAAACCAGGTAAATTTGGAGATCAGCATACATGGCCTCATGAAGTTTTGGAAATATTAAATAAAAATAATATAAGAATTCGAACGTCGGCGATGTAATCTTGCAATGTGCTTTTAACGCTGCCTAATACGGAAACATCTGTCCAAGTTCCGTAAGGATCTGAGTAAGCTCCTCCGTAACACGTTCCATCGGAATCCATATGGCCAGCTAGAACTACAGGGCGGGTGGCCGTTTGGTTTAATCCAGTGATATGAATTCCGGCTAGTTCAAAACTCCCGTAAGTATGCATACGCTGACATGCCTCCCGAGATATTTCGTCTATATATGAATATTTGCCGTTGTATACATACAACGTTGTATACATACGTTGTATACTAGACACTAACAAGGTACAACTCAGATCAGGAGTGACCTGTGAGCTTAGCGCTATGCGCTGCACTGACTTAGAGGGAGGGGATACCTTTTGGGATCCTGTACCTGTCGACTCCTGTAAATTTTCCGACTACAGCGTTTTATACCAAGGATATGCGGATAAAATAATGGATGACGCAAACAAATTATCATAAGTCGTTTATTCATTAACGGCGCAAGAAACAGTTTTTGCATTAACAAGCATGGGCAAATATGTAACGTGCGGATACACTCTTATCCGAACAGAACATTTCAAATTAATAATTTTCGAAACATTACCTGGCGTTGCGATCTTTAAAAGGCTCGACATTTTTACATATATGAATTCAAAATTCGTCTATGTGGAAAAGCATATCCGTACTAAAATTAATCAACTATATCGAAATATCCTATTACAACAATGCAACCTCGAATTGCGGCTACTGCAGAGTGCTTTAGCCATAGCCGCACGATCTCCCGATATTTTTGCCTATCATTTTATGAAAGGACCAGGACACATGGCACTCTTGGCAGGAGAAGTAATTCATATAATAAAATGCGTTCCAGTGGAAGTAAGAGTAGCTCAAACTCAAAACTGCTATAATCAACTTCCGGTATTACGAGACAATCAAACGTACTTCCTAACTCCGCAAACACATGTATTATTACGACAAGGAACGCAAGTCGCTTGCAACTCTTTTGCTCCTCCCATGTATCTCTTAGGAGATGCTTGGTATAAACTTATGCCAAGACCGATACAAACATTTGCACCGACTATTATAAAGCCTCTAACTAAACCTACATGGAGATATACCAATCCTGGAGCACTTGCTACTAGCGGTATATACTCACAGGATGATCTGGAAGAGCTTAAAGATCACATAATGTTTCCGCCGAGCGACCCGCCGTTCTTAACACCATAGCAAGAGGAGTAATGGGGCAACCATCCACGTTATATGGAGGGTCGATTTCCAATCTTACCGATAAAGCCTCATTAAAAAAAGTTGCACTCTCCGCTTGGTTGAAATTTTGGAATCAATTTCCAATTTTCGTTAATATTAGTGCCGGAATGCTCGGACTATACATGTGCATAAAAGTCGTTAAACTAATACTGGATACACTCGTGCACGGATATACTCTGCACAAAATATACGGCTGGTCGGTATACCTGATAGGAGCATTATGGGACTCGATGACGCAACTTTTATTGCATCTAGAAAAAAGGAGAGCCGAAACCAAGAATCCCAGCGCTCCGGCCTCCGGACAAAAGGGGATACCACGAGATGAGCCACCTTCCGAACTACAGCATGACACAAAAAATAATGTAAAACCGGAACGCCTACCCTTCTCTCCCTTTGAAAGAGAGTACCTATACTCTCGAACTCAAAGAGTAAATGAGAAAAAAAGACACAAGGGGAAAAGGGACGAATTGCATGATATCTCATTATCTATCATTAAACGCTCTGCCCCTATAACCGCATGCTGCGACATGCAGATATTCTAACAACAAATTTTTTGTAGACAAAACTATGGAGATCAAGTGTATCAACACCAGCTTGTTGAGCCGCGGTCCCCTCAAGGTAAAGGTCATCCGGGTGGACTCCCCCACCTTCCTGTGGGTCCATCTCGAGAGTAAGCGTGAGGACCTCGACGAGCTCGTCGAGGATTTAACTCGAAGGATGATGCGGAGGAGCGAGAGCCTTGTGCCCGAAATGGAGGTCGCCGTTCGTGAAGGAAGACGATGACAGAGGGGCTTCGTGCTCCAAGTCGAGAGAGGAAACCGGGTTACGGTTGCCCTCAGAGATTGGGGTCGCGCTGTTCAGCGGCCATGTTCGAAATTTACACCCTCGAGGATCGATTCCGCGAGCTGGAATGGCAGGCCATCCCCTGTGGTCTCGCCCACCTCCGACCGCTCGAGGGAAGGATGCGATGGCGAAGGATACGAGACGAGGGTGACGACGAGACAAGAGACCTAGCGAAACTGCTCGTGCAAATGGGATGTGCCCAGCACAGCGATCTCGAAGGTGTGGTGGCCATCCCTGGGATTCTCCCTTAAAAACAGAGAATCTAAAGAGATTAAATTCTCTGACTCAAAAGAGGACCAACGATCGCACCGCTCACGGAAGGCGTCCTAGGGTCCCTACGGACGTTGACCCTTCCTGAGCCATTAAAAGTGCGTTCGGCTCGCGCCACGCGCTTCAGAGCGCGTACATGCGAGCGACATTTGTGAGTATCTGGTTGCGTCCTTCCTTACCCCTACCCCTCTGGTTAGCCTTTCCTTCGCTTCCCAGTTTTCTTATCCTAATCCTGAGGTTGGACGTAACACTTCTTTAGAAGCTGCCCAGAAAAAATTAGGCCGTTATAAAATTTTTTCACAGGCTCAAGAAAAGGAACTTGTGACACACATACTGCTTTTAAAAGAAAGGTTATTTGGCCTTACTTCAATAATAGATATACGCAAACTCGCATTTAAATTTGCTGAAAAGAACACCATTCCTCATATGTTCAACAAGGAAAAGGAAAGACCAGGGAAAGGTCGGTTCTACTCGTGCACGACATATGCGCATAAACTAATAAATATATAAAATAGAAAGACGGGCGGCTCGGATACATGCGAACACATGCGGGCATAAGCGGTCACCCTCGCACATATACACACATATGCATTTATTTACATACGAGTCCGCCAGTGACATTATGACGCCTCGAATCTCAAGTGGCTAGACCCGTGCTGGCGCCATAGATCTACGCTGCGTAGATCTAAGGGCCACCAAGAAGGCGACGGACAGGGAGAATTGGTGGCGTCGCTGAAGGGATCGTGGCTGCAAAAAATCGGGCATTCTGCTCCCGACTACGGAGAAGTTCGCGTGTGTCCGAGTTAATCACGACCCTCGAGACGTAGTCGCGCGCCCGTACAGATCCGAGTTCGACTCAGAGCGACAGCCCCCAGGCGTTGTTGCGGATATTGTTCAGGGCAACAGCCCCTAAGCGCTCTTCTCAATCGCGTACGCGAATACACTCAAAAAACATTCCGGTTATTATAATTTCCGAATGCCAAGTAACGTTAGAATAAATATTCTAAAACAACGAACTACGAATACCAATATTAAAAGTTATTGTGTGGACTTGTTAGAGAAACTTGGTTCTTTCAAATACACGAGGGACATACTGAAAGAACTGGACAAAAAAATTAGGATTGAAATTGAATGTTTAGGAGGCAACCCACTGTTCGTAAATATGTTGAACAAATATGAGAACACCAAGTAAACACGTCTATGTGTGAACCGTGAACTATTAATAAACGAAAATACAGGGCAGATACGAAGAGTATCTGCGCTGACACTCGGATAGGCATTGAATTTATGATTCCGAAGCCACTCTTTTAAAATCATCACGGCTTCCATCAGCAGATTAATGCAAACTTAATGCGCCTGTCACTCCTTGAAGTGTACAACTAATACATAAATGCTATCACGCCACGATAAATTTTATTTTACTGCTTTAAAAAAATTGCCCTGTTACAATCGACGCCATGTTACGAGACCTCGACGTTTCCGTCCTGACGCATTTTGAACGGAAACACATTGATTGACGTGATTCGAGTTCGGTGAAGCTCGCGGGAATGCATGTATTTTTGGCTTCTGACGAAATATTTTCTTCGTCGTCATCGGGATGCGATGATCTTCTCGTGGCATGGCGATTGTAACAGGGCACAAAACAACAGTGTGCACAAAACACAACTGTGTAATATATGTCGTAAAATTTTTAAAAATTAAATCGGCATGTAGACTTTACCGGCATCTAACTATATATTATGTAGTGTCAAGTAATATCCGTTAAATCACGCAGCAGATGTACGCTTATTCGCAAATCTTTATTAATTGACTTTTCATTAATTATTGCGAAAATCGTATAATAGTAAAGGACTTTTTTATTCAGTTTGACATGCTCTATTTGTTCACGAGAGATGCTATACCTGTTACCAAACACCCGATATATCGATATGCCTAGAAAATCGAATTCAACAATATATTATACAGATGTCTGTACACGATTCCGATCAAACAAACTCGTTCGAGCAGATGTTGTTTGAACAGTTACCAAGCAGCAGAAACGATACGTCGTAATAGTAAACTGCTTTCAATCGTTCTCTACGGCACGCGGAGATGAGACGCGTGATAACTTTACTTTTAATTTTCAAAACGAGATTATTCGATATTGTCGTAACGATGTGGATATTCTTCGACACGCATGCATGGCTTTTAGAAAAATTTTTTGGAACGCAGGAACGTATAGGAGAAACTACGTATATTCTCTGTACCTATACGTCTTGAAAACCGGTGCTTTCCCGATCGGTCACCCTGATATTCTTATCGGGGAAGAATGCCGCGCGTTAATCGGAACTGCACCAAATTATAATTTTGATTCGGTCGAAAAACTCGTTCGATACCGAATACTTCCTCCGCGCGATCTTTTCACCCGGTACTCCCGTATTGCGAAATTATCGTTCGCGTTATGTCGTAGTTGCTGTAAAACGTTCTCGCAGGCCGCGTTTACTCACGATAACCCCGCCGATCGTGAATCCGAAGGTACCTAAGTATCCGCCAAATTGCGCAAAGCCGTCGAGAAAGGTTATCTTGTGACAAATGTGAGTGGGCAGTATAAAGTTGCGCGACATGATCCCGGTACTCGACAGGGTGGTTTGTTCGCCGAATATATAAACATATTTCTAAAATTAAAACAAGAAGCTAGGGGGTGGCCGAGCGATTGCCACGATGACGGGACAAAGGAACGATACCTGCGGGAATACGCGGAAACCATGGGTGTTGTTCTCGATAGAGACAAATATCGTTCGGAATCTTGGTCTGCGCTCGGTCGCAAAACTTTGCTTGAATTCTTTTTGAGGAAAATTTGGCCAGTGAACAAATTTGCCTAAAACTGACATCGTGAAATCATACCAACGTTTCATGACTTTGCTCACGAATCCCGAGCACGAGATAACCCGGTATATTACCCGTCAATGACGAGGTGTATGTTTCGTGGCGACCACGAGAAAAGGCGGTCTTGGCTTCAGCGTTGACGAATGTCGTGATCGCGGCGTACACGACAGCACAAGCGTGTCTAAAACTTTATGGGTATCTGGAATCGTTAGATAAACGCGTTTTATATTAGGATACTGACTCAAACTTCCTCGGTGACATGACGGACGAACTCGAGAGCTACGGCCGCAGTAGCTATATCCAGTCGTTCGTGTCAGGTGGGCCAATGTTTTACGCCTATATTGTTCGTACACCGGCCGATCGCACTGAAGAAACGTGTAAAGTTAAAGGTAACACTTTAAATTATAAGAATACGTCAATAGTAAATTTCAATAGTATAAAAAAGTTAATAATGCAAAGAGAGAGAGAGAAGGTAGAGAAAGAGGAGAAAAATCCAAAATTTAATTAAAGAAAAATTGTTATCTAAGGACAAAGCTTGTCAATCATAGTAAACTTTTACACTTAAGCGGCATAAATGAATACCTAGTTTACACTCTCGGAGAAGTTATTCTACCCCTTTTCGGAAAATAAGTAACTCTTAACGTAGTATCAAATTTACCAATTCTTATGATTTACCAATTCCACAAGCCGGTATATTGGGCAATAATTTTTTTTAACCAACTTCCTCGATGACAGATTACGCGAAAAGACATTTAGATGTATCAGGAATTAAGGTGCCTTTTTTCAACAGAAATCATCATAGCATCTCCACGTTCGGAATCTTTATTCTATGTAAGAGTAGGAAATCCAGAAATAAGAAATAGAATACATACCAAGATTGAAAGTAGCTCATAGAATTTGTGTGGAAGACATTATAGTGGGAAACATCTCAGGAAAGGCATATTTAAAGATTATAAGTACTTTGAACGAAGAAGTAAAAGTTCTATCTTGCGCCTTAAACTTCTAAATAAATTATTTAATGATCGCAAATTGAATATGGAGGCGCATAACAATCAAAAAGAAATTGCTAATACGCAAACCAATCCTCAACATCCAAAGGATAACCCAATTTATTGCAAAATGTTCGAACCAATGAAAGCGGGATTCTAAATTGACGATTGACAAGAAATCTATTATTTCTTTTTGCAGGCACGCTAAAAGAAATAAGCTTTTTATAATGCAGCGAAATAAACGTAATAAAACTGCAGCAGGTTTAACTGTAGAAGATCAGAAAACAATCGCAATGCTGCTTTGATTCCGTTTGAACTTTATCCCACCGTTTCATACTATGCATATTACAGTAAAAACCGAATTTAAATATATATCATAATAAAAAATTATTTTTTTTGCTAGTATACGCTAGAGCAATGTTTCCTTGCCAAGATACATTGTCTGTCAAATTTACGTACACTGCTAACGCTAGAGCAATATTTCCTTGCCAAGATACATTATCTGTCAAATCTACATACACTGCTAACACTAGAGCAATGTTTCCTTGCCAAGATGCATTATCTGTCAAATCTACATACACTGCTAAGGTAAGAATCTAAAAACAAGCTTTATGTACTATGTATTCCGCATTAATTTTTTTACATGAAAACAATGACATAGGGAAACTGGGGCTAGTTGGTATGCTTTTTTAAAATAATTTTTTTACACGTAACTAGTCAATGGAATACAAGTCGCAAAAAAATTTTTCAATAGCCGTATGTATATAAAACACAAAAATAATTTTTTTAATTAAATGGTACAATTAATTTTGTTGTTTTGCATCAATGATAATTATAAGACGACTACAATTGTAACCATCAGCCCCAGATATGGGGTAAGTTGTTACAGTTACTGGAATGAGTTGTGGCAGATCCATCAACTTATTAAAAAATCATATTTTGAATGGACATCTGCTCAAGAAGAGTCTTTTGAGGTATTAATAAAAATTAAGCGAAGGACCAGTTTTGCAATATCTTGACTTTTCAGAACCTTATATTTTGACCACCGACGCTCCCGGAATTGCTCGTTACGTGTATGGAAAATTTTATACTAAAACTTTTGACGACGCAAATTAGTTTAAAGTTTTGAACAAACGCTAAGTTTCCAACAGAAATATTTATGTTAACCTTTGTTCATCCTAGAAACACAGGTCAAAAGCATACAAAAGAAAAATCGTCTCCAGAAGAAGAGGAATTATATATTAATACTAGAAGTACAATGCAGAGAACCGTTATGGAATTTTCGATTACCTCTTAACCAAAGAAACAATAAAATTGCAAAATCTTTGTGAGAAGAAGTTTCTAAAGCTATTAACGGTAATAAAGATGTCTGATATTTATATTATTCTAAAAAATATATTAAAATTTATATAGAATATTTTTACAAGCAAATTGAGTGCAATTGGATGCAAAAATAAGTTCAAAAATCTTCACGACACTTATAGGCGACTAGTAAATTCTGAAAAATTGCCAAATGGATCAACTTCTAAAAATAATGTATATAAGTGGAGGCATTCTAAAAGGATGGAATTTCTTCGTGATTCTTGTTTACAAAAAAGGTATATAATGTACATGTCTTTATTATTTGCATAGTAAATTATATTTATACACTTCTCACAAAAATTAAAGGAACATTAAATTTTTTTAAATAGGCAAAATTCAAGCAGCTGTAACTTTGTTAAAAATAAACGAAGAATTGCTTTACAGCCCCTTCGATATCTTCCACCGTTTTCAGTGGAAGATCAAAGGAAGAATAAATTGTATCTTGCTGCTTATTATTATTATCCAAATTTTATCTCAGATTACCGGTTATTATAGTTTTTACTTCTCTCAAATCGTCTGCCATCTTTCACAACTGAGTTTTAAAGAAACTTTAAATATTATACTTCATCTATTCATTTAACAATGATAATGCTTAACTTAAGAAAGATTATATTTTTTTACATGGAAAGGCAAGTGTGAGTAATGTAGAACCTCCTCGGAAACAACTAAAGGTATATCACACAATAGAAGAAGCCATTATTGACTCCGTTTACACGGCACCGTTAATCAGGTTTTATAACATCGGTAGTTCTTAGGCCGGTCAATCACAGCTATTCCATTCTTCTGAAGAATGATTACGATTGGTCTTCCTGACAACTACCGATGTTATAAAACCCGATTAACGGTGTCATGTAAACACAGTCATATTGATTCCAAGATGTTACGTACGGAAATTTTATATTAAAATTTCGACGACGCACGCTAGCCTCGGAGTTCCGAGTAAACGCTCAATGTAAATGTTTATCTTATCGGACGACCGTTGGAGGGCTGAGGGCCAGATGGGGCCCAAAACTACGCTTCTAGAAGATTCTAGAAGCTTCTAGAAAACCTCCCCCCTTAAGACACGTAGGAAACGGTGGAAATCTCGCGCGGGAGATTCTGGTCATTTTCGGGTATAAATAGGGCGGAAAACGCCGCGAAGAGACAGATAGTTCTGAGCTTCGGCTCCTTACAGATAGTCCTTCGGCTCTAGCACTTCAATTGCTCAGCCACATAGTCTTAGACTCAGACTCTATTCACGAGAACATCATTAAATCATTTTCCTAAATCTCACTCAACTCCAGACAGTCACTCTCGATATTCAACTGTATACGTTAAGTCCGAGCATTCGCACTCGATTCTGGGACTTAATCTCTGTACTATTATACTTTAAGACCGCGCTTCACGCACAACTCAGTTTGTACTAAGATCTTAAGAATAAAGGTAAGATAAGTTTGAAAAAGAGAATAAGCTTGAAATCTGGGATCTGACCTCGTATTAAAATCCTTAATCAATCACTTCTGAAATTCGACTCGCAGTTTTCGCTAACAAAGAGCGTGGCGATCTGTCCTGGGCGCTGACGAAGAGTGTGGCGAACTAGTACTTTCGCTGCCGAAAGGCGTGGCGATTACGGGGTTGATTTTCGGAAATCACAATAATCGTTATTAATTCCCGAAAGAGAATTTGGCCTTTACGCTGACAAAGAGTGTGGCGAGCTTAAAATTCATTTTCGAGAACGCGGGCTGAATGACAAAAAAGGGAGGTAGACGAGTTCAAATCAAACGAATTAGTTTCCAGATCAAACAAGCTGTTACTTCTAATCGAGATCCTCTCCCCCTCCTCCAGGAATTACAACAACTAGAAAACGCACCTCCATTTAAACCTATTCCTGTCGATTTCGACATTGATTATCCTAATTATAATCAGATAGACAAAAGTGATCCTCGTTACAAAATTTATAAACTCAGATATCTTTTCGGTCCCAAATAATAATAATAATAAACATAATCGTAGTTTGTGCTGTATTACACAACTTGAAAAATCGTCTCGGCGTAAAAGAGGCTCGGTGGTCTCGCGCTGCGCTATACTTGGCGCGAGACACTACCGTGCCTCTTGATATACGTTTTCATTATAATCTTGTGAATCATGAAATTGACATTGATGAAGAGGGTGAGGCTGCAGCTCAGCAAAGAGCAATACTCCCAGATGTTCTTCAAGTATGTAATCGTATTAGAGCTCAAACTGAAGAAATAAATAAAGCTGATGAAGGAGATATGAATTGTAATGACAGGTTAACAGAAGCAAAAAGAGTTCAAAGAAGAATTCTTCGCACTCAGTTTGGTTTACGTCAATAAGAATAAACAATAAGTTATCAAAATTATTTTTATTATTAATAGAATTTTTGTATGTCATGTGAAATATAAGTATAAACGTAAAATCAGCGGTAAAGCGGTAAATAAGATAAGACAAATATAGAACAAATAAGAAGTTACTCACTTTTCAACATAAATTTTTTTTTAGTGAGACAAACATAGAATGGATAAAAAGTTACTCTCTTTTCAAGATACATTTTTTTTAGTAAGACAAACATAGAACGGATAAAAAGTTACTCTTTTTTCAACACAAACTTTTTTTTAGTATAAGACAAACATAGAACAGATAAAAAAAAAGTTACTCTTTTTTGTATATCTAGACGATATAGTATTATATGCAAGCTCTTACAGAACACGCAATTAAATTTGAAAAAATAGCTGCGCGATTGCGTGCAGCAAACCTAAAATTACAACCGGAGAAATGCGAATTTTTAAGGAAAGAAGTTACTTATTTAGGACACATAATAGGGGAAAACGGAGTTCGACCAGACCCTAAAAAGATAGAAGCAGTCCAAAATTTTCCGATACCTAAAAATGCGAAAAATGTAAAACAATTTCTCGGATTAGCTGGATATTATCGTAGATTTATACAAAGATTCTCAAAAATAGCTAAACCATTAACTAATTTGTTGAAAAAGGATATTGATTTTAACTGGGGAAACAAAGAACAAGAAATTTCCAATGAGAGACGCGCTTTGTCAGAAACCGATATTACAATACCCCGATTTCACTAAGCCTTTTCTTCTAACGACTGACGCATCTGGAACTGCAATTGGCGCAATTTTGAGTCAAGGACAGGTAGGGGAGGATCAACCGATAAGTTATGACTCTCGAGTATTAAACGATGCCGAGAAAAATTATTCAACAATAGAAAAGGAATTATTAGCGATAGTGTACGCTGTACAACATTTTAGACCATATCTTTACGGTAAGAGATTTAAATTAATAACCGATCATTAACCTGGCTTCATAAATTGAAAGACCCTACATCACGTTTAGCGAGATGGAGAATTAAATTAGTCGAATACGATTACGAAATAATTTACAAACCAGGAAAAATTAATGCTAACGCTGATGCTTTGTCAAGAAATCCTACGACAGGTATATATCCAATACATCCCTCGTACGACGAAATCGATGAATGTCCGGAGGACGATAAAGCAAGGCAGAGAAACGCTGACTCAAAACCTATACCGGCTTCACCAAGAAGAGGAACAATGAGAGAAGAACCAGAGCTAATAGTTGCGGAGATGCGAACGCGCCATATGGAAAATTCAGAAGGAGAAAGCGTAAGTACCATTTACTAAGAAAGAACTGGAGGAATTACCATTTTACGAGCATGTAGTTCACGCAAAAGTACATAACGAACCAACGAATCGAATGAATAATGCCAATGATAATAATAATGCTAACACTTTACCAGAATTATTTAAAACTGAAGATGGCAATGAAAATACATTATCTGAAGAAGAAGATGAAAATATATTACCTGAAACAGAGCCATTATTATTAGAAAACAGCGATAGTCAGTTCAATTTCGATTCCCGAAGAGCGCACAGTCCTGTCCTCGCTCAATATTTTTGATCGCTATTTATAAATCAAGATAAATATTAAGCAAAACAGTTATACCGCGTATACATTAAAGTAAGCTTATTTATAAGATCGTTTATTTCCACTTTAGTATCGTGTGCTCGTTACTTAGATCGAAATGCCCAGCCAATCAAAGTTGCCAGATCTCAAACTCAAGTATGGTGAGGAACCTTCGCAGATCATTGACTTGCCGCCTTGGTCGCAGTATAAGGGTGCTCCGGGACGTCTTGAAATGCTGCGGTATAGGATAATGTGTATCTGCGGGGGCGGCGCATACGCACTGGACAAAGGGCTCTACGGCGGCCGGGCCCACCTGAACCTCCAGCCGAGGCCCCTTGCCAAGTTGGCCGAATCGCGCTTTTAAAGGCAATAGCGCGGCGTCAGGCAGTTTTCCATGGAGGGCGTGGGCAACCCCTTGCTGATCCACCGGTCGATGCTCGGTTCATACTCGAGCGCGGCCAAAGTCCAGCCATGTTTGAAGGACCTCAAGAAGTTCTTCACAGTCTCCGATTAATTTGATCCTCCGATTAAACATCTCTTTCTAACTGTCCCCCTTAGAAAGAGACGAAAAGTGGACACAAAAAGAAAGCGGGTGAAAAATCGGCTGTACGAAAATGAAATCGATGATAGTGAGGAGTATAATATCGCGAGCGCCCCAACAAAACGAAAACAAATAAAAGGTTTATTCCAGTATAAAGAAACATTATTCTCTAAAGTTAATATTAAAGTCCTTGTGTTAATATTAAAGTCTATTTTATAATATTGTAATGTATTTGCCAAAAAATATACTAATTTATATTTTCAATTTTTTCAGAGGACGAGGTGAGGAAAAAAAATATTAAATCATGTATAGCAGACGCGTTACAATCTTCAAGTGAAGAGTCAGAAGAGTCTGACAGCGTCCTCCCAAAACATCCGCAAATGACAGGTACATTAATTAAAATAAGCAATCATGTTTAAGTCATGATAATTTCGAAATAAAATTGATAGATTCTAGTTTGTTTTGATTCAACAAAACGGAATATACTTCGTTTAATTGATTCTGATCATTATTTCGTGTTTTCATATTTTCATATATTGAAATATCAATTTTTGCAATTCTTGAGATATCGAGATAAAACCAATTCGGTTGAGTTTATTTAGTCTCTAGAAGACGACCCATACGCATTTTATTTGATATTGTTACGTCCTGCGAACTCCACGATTTCCCTTTTTCGCGGAAATTCCTATTAAGCGCTTAAGATATCCCTTAAGGTAAGGATAAATAAACTGAGCACGGACGGTTATCGATCGGCGAGTGAGCTTTGATCTCCTCACATTCCTTTTTTATGATCAAACTATCTATTTACTTGGACAACTAAAAGCAACCTTCCAGATGACGAAATACTGACAGACGAGGCATACGTGACCAGATTCTCATCAACCTTGTCGGCCCATAACTAAAAAACACGGCGACATGACGCGCCAAAGGGGGCCTTACTCCCAGACGGAGTTTACTTGCGATCTTTATTGCATCGCGCGACTATGCCAAAATTACCCGCGCAATGTTCCAACAAACAGAAACGAAATCTAAAACGTGCTTTTAGAAATGTAAGAGCACGTGGCGGAGGTTTCTGTTTCCAATAAGACTGCAATTAAGATTAGAAGGATATGCATCGTCTGTCAACATTGGAACAGGGTCGCGAGATAAATAAGGGACCCTAATAAAAGAAAAATTGGCGATAGTCGATAACAAATGAGTCACTGGAAGAAGCGATGGGTTACATCCCCAACAAGACAGTGGGGGCCTTACGAGGGGACTCACCAATGGAAAACCGGAAAAATCGATAACCGTCTCTAGCTTTCTAGGATAGGCGAAGACTTAAGAATCTACCTCTTGGGTGAGAAACATCTCGCCCAATAAGAAATCCTCTAAACAAAAATTAGAAGAATCCCGCCAACCAAAAGTTCCCAAAACGAAAACCAGACACCTCCCACAACGAAATCCACCCCTTCCATCCTTTGAACTTTCCTATATAAATCGCGACATCACGGGGCTCCCTCTCTTAATTCAGCTCATCTGTCTACGAGCAATATCACCTTCAAATCTTGAGTTTAAAGTTCAAATCTGTGCGCGGACTTAAACTCGACGAGACCCTACCCACCGGGCCCAAAGCATCCAGCCAGATCGAACGCAACGAGAAGGAACCCACTCCAACCTTCCGAGACTCACCAAGTATGGATTCGGGCGGTTCCACCCGCAAGAGGTCGCAAAACGCCGCGAAACACGAAAGGAATCGTCGGAATAAGCGGGCGCGAAGGGAGGTTGAAAAACAAGCGTCGGAATTCCGCCAGGAACAAGTTAACGCCGGTCCTCCGCGACTCGCCACTCCGTCGCCTCCACCAGCTCTTCCGGAGGAACCACCGTCGCCGCCTTTTCCTAATTCGCCTTCTCGCCCTCTGTGTCGCGTCCCCCCTTATCGCGTGGTCCCCGATACAACCGATTCCCCCCCCCCCCCTGGTCGAATCTTCGTACTCCCCGGTTCGCCCCGGGGAACTTTCCAGAGAACCATCCCCGACCCCGTCGACCGCCTTGACCATTGAGGTTCTCGAGGAAATTAACGATCCCGAGCTCATTATGTTAGATTAACTTACGAAACCTGTTAGAATAAATTTAATCTATATATTATTTTGACAACTAGGCATTTCATTTCATCCGACTTTTTTATGTTTTAATTTAATATACACCACACGTACACATAGTTAAAGAATTATGTAATTCAATTCCGATCTCGATGTAATAATAGCGGGCAAGATGTTCATTTTCAAGTAGGTTTCCCCTTCAAAAATCTTGCCCGATCACCCCCGTACTAATGTATCACCCGCGATGAATACACACATTCACTCTATCCCTAAATCTATCTTAAATGTTTTCAATCTCCCGTTTAATTTGCCTAGTTCTCATCTATTGTAATATCGACAGTTTACTTAACTTAAATTTATAATAAATGTTTATCTTATGTTAAATATTAATTTCAATCTGCATTCATTTGTAACCTAAGACCTCACACCTTGTTCACCCCTCTCGAAATCGCACGAGGTCCGATCCTGAGTTAAAGGGATTGAATTCCCTGACTCGAAAGAGGACTGACGATCGCACCGCTCACAGAAGGCGTCCTAGCGTCCCTACGGACGTTGACCCTTCCTGAGTCATAAAAGTGCGTTCGGCTCGCGCCACGCGCCGCAGAGCGTGCATCTGCGAGCAACATTTGCAAGTATCTAGTTGCGTCCTTCCTTACCCCAACCCCTCTGGTTAGCCCTTAATCCTGGGGTTGGACGTAACAATACCTGGTGCACAAATATATGACGTGACAGAGGCTGATCCTGTTGAGACTGATATAATGGGAAAGCTACTTTGTGCGTGCGATGAAAATAACAGTGACGTTATTCTCATTATCGGTAACATCGGACCTGTTAAAAGACAATTTGTAACTGAAGCGGTTAGAAATGTTAGCGATAGCAAGCAACTTTCTGAAAACGTAGTACTATCGTTATCAAAGCTAGAAACGAAACTGAACGATATTTTGTCTCATAAAGCTGTATGTGGAATACGAAATCAGTCGCTAATCATTGATTTAGCTGGCTCAGACAAAAATCAAATAGAATGCCTCACTGCAGCTTCAGATACAATGATCACTATACAGTCGAGTTAGATCTTAGTACAAAGAAAGCACGTTATTATTATGGTACGTGCTATGTTCGCATCAGATTTTATCGTCCAACGAAAAGTATACATTTTTACGCGAGAAGACAATAAATAATAAAAGAATCTCTCGTTCTGACGAAAATGAATCCTCAACAGTCCTATAAACCAATGTGTTTTGTACACAACACGACAAATGATTCTGTGGACATCTATTTTGCTAATGAGTTGTCAGAAGGGTGTTACATTTGCCAAGTGGATTTTAAAACAATACTGAATAATGAAGAATATAATTTGCATTCGATATTCTTATCGGCGAAGAATGCCGCGCGATAATCGGAACTGCACCAAATTATAATTTTGATTCAGTCGAAGGACTCGTGCCGAGTACTCCCTCCGTGCGATCTTTCTCCTCCGGTACTTCCGTATTGCGTACATGGAAAATTATCGTTCGCGTTATGTCGTAGTTACTGCAAAACGTTCTCGCAGGCCGCGTGCACTCACGATAACCCCGCCGATCGTGAATTAGAGACTACCTAAGTATCCGGCGAATTGCGCAAAAAGCCGTCGAGAAAGTTATCTTGTGACAAATGTGAGTAAAATTTGGCAGTATAAAGTTGCGCGACATGATCCCGGTACTCGACAGGGTGGTTTGTTTGCCGAATATATAAACACATTTCTAAAATTAAAACAAGAAGCTAGGGAAAGGCCGAGCGATTGCCACGATAAAGAGACAAAAGAACGATACCAGCGGAAATACGCGGAAACCGAGGGTGTTGTTCTCGATAGAGACAATATCGTTCGGAATCCTGGTCTACGCTCGGTCGCGAAACTTTGCTTGAATTCTTGTTGGGGAAAATTTGGCCAGCGAGCCAATTTGCCTAAGACCGAGGCCGTGAAATCATACCAACGTTTCATGACTTTTCTCACGAGTCCCGAGCACGAGATAACCGATAGCTATATCGAGTCGTTCGTGTCAGGTGGGCCAAAGTTTTACGCCTATATTGTTCGTACATCGGCCGATCGCACTGAAGAAACGTGTAAAGTTAAAGGTATCACTTTAAATTATAAGAATTTGTTAGTAGAAAATTTCAATAGTATAAAAAAGTTAATAATGCAAAGAGAGAAAGAGAGAGAGAGAGAGAGAGAGAGAGAGAGAGAGAGAGAAAGTAGAGGAAGAGAAGAATCCAAATTTAATTAAAAAAAAATTTTTTATCTAAAGACAAAGCTGTCAATTATAATAAACTTTTACACTTAAACGGCATAAATCAATACCTAGTTTACACTTTCGGAGAAGTTATTTTACCCCTTTTCGGAAAACAAGTAACTTTTAACGTAGTATCAAATTTACTAATTTTTACGATTTACCAATTCCACAAGCCGGTATATTCCGGGCAATTATTTTTTGAACCAACTTTCTCAATGATAGATTATGCGAAAAGACATTTAGATATTTCAGGAATTAATGCTGCCTTTTTTCAACAAAAACCATCATAGCATCTCCACGTTCAGAATCTTTATTATATGTAAGAGTAGGAAATCCAGAAATAAGAAATAAAATACTGTTACGTCCTGCAGACTCCACGATTCCCCTTTTTCGCGAGAATTCTTAGGTACCTAAGATAGCCCTAGGTTTAAGATAAGTAAACTAAGCGCAGACGGTTATCGATCGGCAAGCGAGGTTTGATCTCCTCGCATTCCTTTTTTTTTACAATCAAACTGCCTATTTGCTCGAGGAACTAAAAGCGACCTCCCAGACGAACTCTATCAGTTGTCTGGCCCACCCGGCGACATGACGCGCGAAAGGGGCCTTAGTCGCAGATAAAATTGGTAAAGATCTTTATTGCATCGATCGAGGGTTGCTCGTACGATGTTTCCGACAAACAGAAACAAAGCCTAAGACGTGTTCTAAAATACACATGGTGGAAGTTTCTGTTTGCACTTAAGATCGAGAGGTATGGATCGTCTGTTAACATAAGAAGAGGGTCGCGAGATAAATAAGGACCCCTAATAAAAAGGTGAAGATCGGCAATAGTCAAAAACAAATGAGTCACTGGAAGAATCGCTGGGTTGCACCCCGATAAGACAGTGGGGGCTTTACCAATGAACAGCCGGAAAAACCGATAACCGTCTCTAAGCTTCTAGGATAGGCAAAGACTTAAGAATCTAGCTCTTGGGTGAGAAACATCTCGCCCAATAAGAAATCCTTCAGACAAAAATTAGAAACATCCCGCCAACCAGAAGTTCCCAAAATGAAAACCTGACACATCCCACACGCAATTTACCCTTCCCATCCTTAGAACTTTCCTATATAAATCGCGACATCGCAGGACTTGCTCTCTTGCCCAGCTCCTCTTCAGCCAGATCATCTCGTCGCCTCGCCTCCTTTCAATTTACTGCGCCAGATTCAAATCTCATCTTGAGTTTAAGTTAAATGCTGTGCGTGAACTTAAACCCATCGAGTGCCAACGAGAGCCTATCCACAGGACCCAAGGAGAGCCAGCTATTTCAAAAGAACCAGCTATTCGATCAGCGACAAGTAGTAAGTTCTACACACACCATATATATATATATATATATATATATATATATATATATGCTCCCCTTCTTCTTCATATATCCACGCGTTAGGGAAGTCTCCCAGTATAACCCTTCCATCCCTCTTGCTACCCCTGTTCCGAATTAGCCGATTTATCGGTCGATTCCGAACAATCTCCTTTGCTTTGAGTTAGCTGGCTCGGTGGACTCGGGATATGTTGCTTTGAGTTAGCTGGCTCGGCGGATCCGAGGTATGTTGCTCTGAGTTAACTGACTCGTCGGTGGACTCGGGGTACACTGCTTTGGGTTAGCTGGGTAGGCGGACTCGGGGTATATTGCTTTGAGTTAGCTGACTCGTTGGTGGACTCGAAGTACTCCTTAGATTTATTCTCCAAAGCATGAGGAGACTTCCCCGCACGTGACGGACTTAAATTTTAACAATCCGCTAATTCGTAGTGGATTCGGCCGGTCCCACCAATAAGAAGTCGCGAAACGCCGCGAAACACGGGAGACGTCGCCACAAGCGGGCGCGCAGGGAACCGGAAGAACCTTGTTCCACACAGCCCGGTGCTTCGCGTCTCGCCACTCCACCGCCCCTACCAGCCTTCTCAGAGGAACCCTGTTCCTCACAACAGTGTCGCCCCGTCATACAATCTCGCCCCATTATCCTCCCATCTCGGTTTTCCCCCGCACCTTATCATCCGGTTTGTCGGGTGGCCCCATTTCGCGTGGTCCCCGTCAACCGCGATCCGGTCGCCCTCCTCGAACCTCCCGACTCCCCCTCCTCTTCCCGAACTCCGTCTCCGGCCCCGTCAACCGCCTCGACCGTTATAAATCTCGAGGAAGTAGACCAACCCGAGATGATAACCTTGGAATAGCAATTATAAAATACACTTTATTTATTTTAATTCTCATATGTTTCGCCTCAATAGAGAATTTCATTAAATGTAACCACGCAAATCGTCCAGAATCCGCATAATGTACAACAACCGTTTACACAACTCTCCTTTGTTTTATTGTAAACACATACACATTTTACATTAACGCCTATATAGTCTATAGTTAATTATTATTTTTTTTATATACTAAATAACATCTTACCTATGTCAAATAAAATTAAGTATTTATGTTAGAAGCATCTCCATTCATTCTAATCTAAGACCTCCCCTACTAATCTCCCTCTCGAAATTGCACGAGGTCCGATCCCGAGTTAAAGGGATTAAATTCCTTGACTCGAAAGAGGACCGACGATCGCACCGCTCACGGAAGGCGTCTTAGCGTCCCTACAGACGTTGACCCTTCCTGAGTCATAAAAGTGCGTTCGGGCTCGCGCCACGCGCCGCAGAGCGCGTACCTGCGAGCAGTATTCTTAAGCTTCGAGTTGCGTCCTTCCTTACCCCGACCCCTCTGGTTAGCCTTTCCTTCGCTTCCCAGATTTTCTTATCTTAATCCCGGGGTTGGACGTAACAATACATACCAAGATTGAAAGTAGCTCATGGAATTTATGTGGAAGACATTATAGTGGGAAACATCTCAGGAAAGGCATATTTAATGATTATAAGTACTTTGAACGAAGAAGTAAAAGTTCAACCTTGCGCCTTAAACTTCTAAATGAATTATTTGGTGATCGCAAATCGAATATGGAGGCGCATAACAATCAAAAAGAAATTGCGAATACGCAAACCAATCCTCAACATCCAAAGGATAACCCAATTTATTGCAAAATGTTCGAACCAATGAAAGCAAGAATTTAAATTGACGATCGACAGGAAATCTACTATTTCTTTTTGCAGGCACGCTAAAAGAAATAAGCTTTTTGTGCAGCGAAATAAACGTAATGAAACTGCAGCAGATTTAACTGTAGTCGAAAACAATGATCGTAGAACGGTATGTGAACAAGTTTTTATACACTAAGTTGAAGGAATCTGGACAGTATCAACATTTAAAATTTGTAAACGTGACAAAAAGTAACATCTCTTTAGTGCCAAAGGGTTTTGGCACTTTATCTAAACTTGAAGAGCTTGATATGTCAGATAATAATTTCGGAGCGTACAAAGATTATAACTATTATTTAAAAAATCAACGTTAATATTTAATAAAAATAAAAATATAAACAATTACGATTATGCAAATTTAAATAATGATAAAAACGGAATTACAAATGTTACGTCCTGCGAACTCCACGACTTCCCTTTTTCGCTTAAATTCCTCTGCGCTCCGGATAGCCGTTAAGATTAGGATAAGGTAAACTAAGCACGGACGGTTGTCGATCGACGAGTGAGCCTTGATCCTTGCACATTCCTTTTCCTTTTTTTTTATAGGTAATGTATCTGTTTACCTAGGCGCTTAAACGCAACCTTCCAGATGACGAATTAGTGACGGACGGGGCATACGTGACAGGATTTTCATCGGCTTTGTCAGGCCTAAAACTGAAAGAATGTAAACCTGGCGACTCGACGCGCCAAATGGGCCTTAATGGGTTGATGAAGATCTTTATTGCATCAAGCGAGCTTTCAAAATGCACGTACGATGTTTCCGACAAGCAGAAACAAAGCCTGAGACGTGTCCGTAAATACCCGTGGCGGAGTTTTTTGCTTGCATTTAAGATTGAGAGGTGTGAATCGTCCGTCAACACAAAAACAGGGCCGCGAGATAAAAAAGAAACCCTAATAAAGGAGAAACCTAACCGAAAAACAAGTGAGTCACTGGAGGAAGCGATGGGTTGCACCCCCAATAAGACAGTGGGGGCCTTACGAGAAGACTCGCCAATGAACAGTCGGAAAAATCGACAACCGTCTCTAGCTTTCTAGGATAGGTGAAAATTTAAGAATCCACCTCTCGGGTAAAAACATCCCGCCAACGAGAAATCCTTTAAACAAAAATTAGAAGCATCTCTCCAACCCGGAGTCCCCCAAATGAAAACCTGACACATCCCACACGAAATTCATCCCTACCATCCCTTTAACTTTCCTATATAAACCCCGACATTGGAGCACTCAGCCTCATTTTATTTTTCTTCATCTTCATCTACGCACTTGGAGGCACTTCCGATCCGGCACGAGACAGTTCAGTCCTGAGTCCGTATACTCATTCTAGTTTCGTTTTCTATTATATTGAAAACAATTTTTCTGTTGTTCGCCACCCTAAAGAATCGCGAGTAAATTCTGTGCGCGCTAAGTGCCACCATCCATCTTACCGACCCGGCGAGACCTGCGGTCAGCACCAGCCCCGACAGAGATACATATACACCTGTTTCATCAAAAAGTAAGTCCTGTACACACACACACGTATATATATCGGCTCCCCTTCGTTTATATATTCACGGGTTAGAGAAGTCTCTCAGTTATAACTTTCAACCATTTTTAACCCTATTACTTCCGAATTAGCCGATTTATCGGTAGATCCGCCATAGTCTTTCTCTATTACTTTGAGTTAGCTGACTCGTCGGTGGACCGAGGTATATTGCTTTGAGTTAGCTGACCCGTCGGTGGACCGAGGTATATTGCTTTGAGTTAGCTGACTCGTGTGTAGACTCGAGGCACCCCTTGGATCTCCAAAACCTGAGGTGACTTCCCTGCAGTTGGCGGATATTAATAATTAACAATCCGCTAACTTGTAGTGGATTCGGCCGGTCCCACCCATGAGAAGTCGCGAAACGCCGCGAGACACGAAAGACGTCGTCAACATAAGCGGGCGCGAAAGGAGGTCGAAACCCAAGGATCGGAATTTCCCCAGGAACAAGATAACCCCGGTCCTCCGGATCTCGCCATTCCACCGCCTCCACCAGCGTTTACGGAGGAACCCTGTTCTTCACAGCAGAATCGCCCCGTTGTCCCCCTTTCTCGCCCTGTCGTCCTGCCTTCTCGCCCTTTCCCCCCATCTTCTCGCCCTGTTTGTCGCGTGGCCCCGTTTCGCGTGGTCCCCGTCAACCCCGATCCCGCTACCTTGCTTGAACCTCCCGATTCCCCCTCCTCTTCCCGAGGACCATCCCCGACTCCGTCGACCGCCTCGACCCTTGACACCCACGAGGAAATGGTCGGTCCCGAAATAGTCACCCTAGATTAACAATCACTTTTTTTTTTATCCATAAATTCTTGTCCCTCTGTTTTCACTCCCCAAACTTTTCTTTATATTTAGCTCTTAATGTCAACTTAAATTAGTTTCAAGTACTCATATACACCACACGCGCACTTAATCAAATCATTATGCTATTCAATGCCAATCTCGATGTAATAATAGCGGGCAGGATGTCCACTTCCAAATAGATTTCCCCTCAAAAGGTCCTGCCTGATCGCCCCCGCACTTTTGTTATACCCGCGAAGAATGCGCACACTAACTCTCCATTATATACATATACACATTTTACACTAACGCCTAGTTTATAATTATTTTTTTTTTATACTAAATAACATTTTTTTTATGTCAAATAAATATAACTACTTATGTTAAAGACATCTCCATTCTTTCTTTAATTTAAGACCTCAATTACCACCCATCTCCCACTCGAAATTGCACGAGGTCCGATCCCGAGTTAAAGGGATTAAATTCCTTGACTCGAAAGAGGACCGACGATCGCACCGCTCACGGAAGGCGTCTTAGCGTCCCTACAAACGTTGACCCTTCCTGAGTCATAAAAGTGCGTTCGGGCTCGCGCCACGCGCCGCAGAGCGCGTACCTGCGAGCAGTATTCTTAAGCTTCGAGTTGCGTCCTTCCTTACCCCGACCCCCCCCCCCCCTGGTTAGCCTTTCCTTCGCTTCCCAGATTTTCTTATCCTAATCCCGGGGTTGGACGTAACACAAATAAAAGTGAAAACAAATTAAGAGAAGGAGAAATAAAAGGAAAAATTGAGAATAAAACTACGAGAAGGAATAAAAAATTAAATGAAACTTTTAATCTAGGTATTCGAAGGGAAGGTTTCCAAACCTCCCCCGAAACGCTAGACTCCAAAACCCTTGGAGGGGAAAGTTACCAAACCCCTCCTGAAATATTAAATAATTTCAAAATCTTTGGAGGAGGAAGTTATCAAACTTCACCAGAAGATTTAAATAATCCTCGAATTGCAGAGGAAAGTTTCCAAACTCCTCTGCAATTATTCTGCTCTCTTTATTTTTACCTGCATCCCGATTGCATGTAATGTATTAACCTATTGTCATTAACTTAATAGTTCGTAACTGGTTTGGCCCTCACTTGGGCTAATGGACTGCTGAATCGTCGGATCAATCAGAGAGCGCCGCGTTCCGCATCTCGCGTTCGTTTTCGGCCCTCGAGAACCCTCCCGGCGGAAGAGAACGATCGCGGCACACTCGTTTTGCACGTATCAGAAGCAAGTTCTCTCGGCTTAACGCAACATTCTCAACCGATTCGTGAGCGACATCGCCGCCTAATCATCCAAGTGCGGCAGTGTCCATAGAGACAGTATTCTCCACGAGTGATTATCGAGCTTATCCAAGAAGCTCGCACGGAATCTCTGTTATCGAATCGCGTTCGCGCTCGTCTGCCTCGCGAGCAAGATTTCCTCGACCGCAAGATTTCAGTCGTAAGGGCATCAAATCGATGCTCGGCAAGATCTCCGTCTCGCGTTTGCGGCAGACTATTGACGCCTCAAGATTTCCAAGCGATTCGAACCACGACAGTGTCCGTCAAGTGTGACAAGAGTTCCCGGTGCAAATTAATCGCGGTAGGACAGTAGGAGATAGGGCAGTAGGAGAGGGATCAGTTGGAGAGGGAAGAGAGCGAGCGATACTGTTCTTAATTTGATGGATATAGTTCTATTGTCGGTACGCATTTGGAAAGGTTCACACAAATTTTAAAATGGATCTGCCACCTGTAGGAGATATTCCGTATTCTTATTCGAGACCTCGTTGCTGTGACTCACACTCGCTTAGAATTATCCGTGAATTTTGACCGTCAAGTTCTTGAGGGCAAGGCAATATTGACAATAGAGAAGAAAGCGTCGACGTGTAACGAACTAGTTTTAGATACCTACGGACTTGAAATATCTCAAGTCAAAAACCTTCCTACTAGGAGAAATTTAACTGTCACTATTGAAAATCATGATGATAACTTTGGCAGTAAATTGATCATTGAGCTACCAAACGTGGATAGTGCAGACCGTACAGTCCCTAGAAGCCCTAAAAAAATGAAAGTTATTGATAGATATCTAATTCAGATTGAATATGAAACAGATCCAAATTCTCCTGCACTGTATTGGCTAGAAGCTCATCAAACTTCCGATGGTATACACCCCCTCTTGATATCTAACAGCAAGCTTACATATGCCAGAGCTATATTTCCCTGTCAAGATACACCATCAAATAGAATCACATTCTATTCGAAGATTACTATACCAAGAGGTCTTAACGTTATGATACCTGGGACTAAAGGAATGCGTGACGCGGATGACCAAGATAAATACACATTTTCTCGCCCGCGAAATAGAACAATGGCACTGTATATATATTATAGTAGGTTCACTAAGAAAGGTGGTCAGTACTGGGAATCTAAGATGCAACTTGTGGACTAAAGAGAAATATTTGCAGCAGGTTACAATGGCTTTTTATAAAATTATGGACATGTCGTATAACATCAAAGAGTCGTATCATTTCAATAATATGGATGAAGTTAATGTATGTGTGCTTCCACCAAATATACCGGAATTCGATATCAAGAGACACGGTAGTGTCTCGCGCCAAGTACACGCGGAGCGAGACCGACCGTGACTCTTTTACGTGACGCGACGATTAATTCAAAGTAATTGTTTTATGTAATTATCCTATATATCTATTATTCTATATATTATACTGTTACTTACTATACTTACTACGTTTACGCGAGTGTTTACACAGGTTAACCTAGATTGTGCATAACATGGATATATAAATATCGACGATCTGGGACTCCCTCATTGGGGCGACATAAGACTCATACATAAAGAATCAGAAAACTTTTCTGACGAGGAAAGACGCAGAAATGTAAATACTTATTATTCGAAGGGTTTATGCAATATATCCTCATGTGACATTCGTGTCGTCAACTTTACTTGAAGGACATTATTCTATGATCGATACAATTGTTCAAAACATCATTGAGAGGCCTGTGGCAAAACGCCATCTACCGTTTTAAGTTTCTTGTTTCTCACCATGTATTGCGTGCACACCTAGTGCTACTCTATTACACTTTTTATTTTACTGAGTTATCGGTCTGCGCGCGCCATAAAAATCCGTTAGCGTTCTCCACACACTCAGAGAGTTTCTACCGAGCGGCACACGACACGTTTTTGTAACGTACATTAAGAAATATATTTTAGTCTAATAAGAAGCTGTCATACGTTGCATCCCAAACTCACCCTATTTACAACAATGACAGTGTTAATTAATCAAAGTCAATACTCTTCAAAGGTTGATATTAATTGTAAGTATTAATTACTCAATATCTGAATTAAGAAACTGTTTGCCTGTCTCAATTCACGCTATTTAGCGCTTTAAATGTTTTGAAAAGTTCGATTGACCAATGAGATCCAGGGACAAAAAAATCTTCGAAACACTTATTCCGCCAAATAAACAGTAAATAAACGTTTAGTGTCAATTTGTGATTCTTAAATAAGAGCACAGATAACTGACACCTCGATTGCGAGGAAGAAAGTAATCAAACCTCACGCAATACGACAGAATCTTGTTTAAAAGAGTCAAAAGGAAAGAGCTCCTTAACTTCTTTGGAAAACATAAAATTCCCAAAGGTCGGCAAAGGTTGCCCATAAGAAGTGATATTAATCAAAATAATACCTCTCGTATTACTATTGAAGAACTGATAAGAAGAATACAATTATATAAATCCTAATATAAAAAAATCTTTATGAAATTAAAAAGGAATATAAACCATCTTCAAAAATTTCGGCATCCACAGTCCAATCCCAAAAAGTAATAGGAATATTCATGCACAAACGCAAATCGATACGTAAAAAAGAAAAGAAACCAATATCATCAAATAATTGTATTTGGTTTACGCATTGACTGTGCATTTAAATTCAACTTAAGAATTATAGAGAATTTATTAAGAAACAAAAACGCTTCGATTGCAAATGTTTCTTTACAAACGGAAGCATACTACACTTTCAGATTTCGCAACAACTTTGCAAAATGGAATGAATAACGCACTCCGCAAGTTGGAAGTCGACATAGTCTAATCAGAGAACCATACAATCTTGCTAGAGTTGGATTATGTGCAGCAATCCATCAGTAATAGTAGTCGAAAATAGTTCGAGATTTATACTGACCTCGCGACCTAATAATACCGCAATTTGGAATATTCGGGAAATACTATCGGCCACTTGCTACGAATCTTTCATCATCGAAACTGGTTATGCTGCACAGCAATACATGCTTTACATCGGACATCTCATTACGAACGCGATGTACAGAGCTCCTGCGAATATCACGTCTGACACAGAACATCACACATAGAGGAAGCTCTCGGTTGATTGTCGGAATCATCTCTCTTTTTTTATTAATCTTGACCACTTAAATACACATAAAAAAAGAAAAAAATATATATATGCTGTTTGAGAATGAGATTGTCGGATAGGATGCTAACAACCGGATGAGTAGATCATACAACGGGTGATTGAAATGAACAGATCCGCACTGAGCTTTTCCGATTTATTCTTTTTGACACAGAGTCGTAATCACTATATACACTATGTACAGCGTTGAGTATTAATCAAGCGTGAGCGTTCTATACAAATCTATTAATTTGCGTAAAGTACAGCGTGGGGCCGTTGAACCGTTGCAATTACAATCGGCAGCCACGTGGCTTCCGAAGATGAGATGTTCGCGAGATTAACTACCGAGGTACAGGACCTTAGGTTTACTAATCCGCGTGAAATGAGTTTAACTGAGGTCCAATCTTCACCTCACAGATGAGCTTTGCCTTACTGAGTGCCCGACAGAATTATCGATCACGTATTGAGCGTTGGGATTTAGCCCGCCGTTGTTCACGAGAGCAAGAGCGTAACTGCCGGAAAGCCGGCGATATCGGTAAGGCGCGGATCCGAGCATGCTATAATCACGTGCCATCGCTATTCGAATCGACCCGCACGATCGTCCAGGAGGTGCTGCCACCTCACTGGGCTTGACTACCAAAATCCTGAACATATGCATATTTTCGACACATTCCGTGAGACGTATTACATACAAGCAACAGATGACAGAACGATAAAATTTGATGACATCTGTCAACAACTTGTACTGATTGAATCACGAAGAGATGAAACCAGCAGCAAATCAGACAGTGGTGTTGCACTTGTCACAAAATCGCAAAATTCATGTATATTGCAACCGTAAACTAAGCCATAAGTACTGCTCTTTGTCCATGTGAAAAAGCGCCGTTTCGTATAGTTAATAGTACCTTATTGACACTCGTTGAACAAATACCATGGATAAAATAAAATGGAACAAAGAGCAAATATTAAATTGTGTTTCAAACTGGACATAACAGTTAGCAAAACGCACGAAATGCCAGAGAAAATGTACGGTAGTGATTGTTTGGCTGATTATACCGTTCTTTACTGGTACATTGTACACACCGTATAAACTAATTTTCGGGAAAACTGCGCGCGATCCCCCCCCCCCATCGAGCGACCCGCCGCTAGAAAACGAACCTAACGAAACCTACGTCGACTATCTAGAGCAATTATTCGAAAAACTGCGTAATACACAAGATAATGCACGCGAAAATCTTAACCGCGCTAAAGAACGGTCTAAGACGTACTATGATAGAAGAATGAACGCGCACACCTTTGAAGTGAGAGATCATGTGTATCTCCTGAAAGAACCAAATAAAGGAAAACTAGAGGACCAATATATAGGTCCTTACGAAATAATCGAAACCCTAGAAAATAATAACGTTAAGCTTCAAATAAAGAACAAATCTAGAATCGTACATATAGACAAGTTAAGGATCGCTAGGAACTAAGAACCGCCACCATATTGTACCCCCTCCCTTCATAGCGATAAGAACCTAGTATGTAAGAGCGACGCAACGACCACCAGCCACAGTATAGCTCGAGCAGCACGCCCGACACAACCATGGAGCTCTTAGCAGTAACCATCGTCCTAACCACACTCAGCACATCGGCATATGGCTTGCTGGCCATTTGATTGTAGAGGCGAGGGACTGAACGTAACAACGCTATCCCTGACGGACATCGGAGACTGTGAGCTGGAAGATTTAGAACCCATCACTGAGAAAACGTACATACAGCTCCTACAGCTGAGCGAATTCGACCACACCACGGGGATACAATGCAAAATCGAGGTCGACCGCGACATAAAACACTGCGGGTGGTCCTCTTATAACTCAGCAGTGCAAGGCGGAAAGTACGAATACATACACGAAATCTCAGCTGACGCTTGTCGCAAAATGCAGGACAGCGGAACCATCTATCTGGGAGGAACCAGTGGAATCATAAGCGGTATCAAAACAAACGTCACTACCACGCGGGCCATCACCATGGCGGGATCGTTAACCATGAATGGAAACTGTGAGGGAACACAGTACAGCGACCCCCTCGGCACCTGGGATAACGTCTTCGTACAGGCAACGGTAAAAATAACCACGCGACGAATGGAGCTGCCCGTAAAACACTCCACGAACGAGATAATTTTACCCTCCGGCACCCGCTGTCCGGCCATGGAAGGCGAGTGCTATGACGCAGACGGAACGATGATCTATTGGAAAACACTGCCGACCGACACCTGCCAGTTCAACAAATACGATGTGCTTTACGAAGGAAACGCCCACCGAGTCTCGCCTAAACCAAGTCAGAAAGAAAAACCCCGGTCAATCTACACTCTAACAACGAGGGACATCACCTTCGCTCTAGCCAAAACCACGGAAACGAGTCTCTGCGGATACAAATAATACAGACGGAACATCCAAAGTTATTCATCCTCGAGACAAAACCAGGGCGCACGTTCAAGATCCAGACCGGCATATCAATCGACAACCTCGACATTTTTTCGTACGTGAATAGCAAATTCATTTATGTTGAAAAACATATAAGGTCGCAGCTAACGCAACTATACCGGGACCTCATGAGCCAGAAATGTACCAAACAACAAAATGTTTCAAAAAGTTTATTTGCATCGCACATAATGCGAAAGCGTTCGACGCGCAATTCATACTAAAATATTTAGTCGAGAATACGGAAACATTGGAAGAACCGCAAGTAATTTTAAACGGGACAAAAATTAAATGGTCCGTTACACCTCCGGAACAAGAAAAAACAGAAACAGATGAAGCCCCCAGCCGATTAAATATACAATAGCAATTCCGAGAGAACCGGAATTAGTATCCCCGGAATTTTATCAAGTCGGGGCGTGTGTATGTTAGCCCAGTCAAATGGGTATTTTTCAAGGAAATAATACTATGTGCGCTGTAACTAGCGTGGAAGTGTGTCTTTTGGGGTTGTAATGAAGATACTAAAAGCCCACCCCCGTACCATTGTCGTAGCAAAAATGGGGGTGCAAAAAAGGTCCCAAAAATTGGTTTTTTGCCAATAACTCAAAAAGTATCGCAATTAGGGGAAAAAGTGAAGACGTGAAAGTTGTAGAGAATTAAATTTCACACAAAAAAGGTCCAGAGAAAAATTTTGTACGACCAATTGCAGTCGATCTAGATTTTTTTGAAATAATAGGTATTTCATGACACATGGAAAACACATGAGCGCGTCGCACATTTTTTATCGATAGTTAGAAAATGGCGACTCGAATAAAAAAATAGTTCAAATAGAAGTTGTAGACAATTTAATTGCGAACAATTTCCATTTTTTTTTTTTTTTCGATACGATCAATATTGACAGAGATATGAATTTTTGAAAACATTTATTATCGATCCTCGAGTATGATTTTTAGTGGTAAAATCGCTTGTAACTCAACATCTGTAAGTTTAACGCAAATATTACATCCGATAAAAGTGAAAGATAATTAAATTTCGAAAATTTTGATGTATATGCAAACTCATTTTGGATATATGCGTAGGTGATAATGCTAATAAACATGAAAAATTGTCATTTTTTGTGGATTTTGTCAAAAAAAGTCACTTTCGGTTAGCTGTAGGTCAAAATGTCTGTCTACATTTTTTGAAGAGAATAAAATTATCTTTAAAACGGCGTTTGGTTCATCTTCGTACGATTATTTGTTAACAAGTTACAGCTGTTTAAAAATTTCATGAAAAATACAATTTCATACGAAATTAATAATATATTTAAAAAATATATACGTAATAATTTTTTAAAAATTGGATTTCACCTATTTTTAGTAGTTTATATGTGTGTGAAAGTAATGCAGCACTGTAAGTTCATCGAAAGGTATGATTTCTTTAAAAAAAGAACCCTCGAAAAGTGGTGTTTTTAAAAGAAATTATGCAAAAGTGGCATTTGTATTTAGTTTTTTGCATGTATCTTCTTTTCTATTGATTTTACGAAGAAATTTCATCCGATCAAAATTAAAGCTGATAAAATTTCCTACAAAACTGATGCTTTGATATTCGATTTGTAATAAGTAGTATTATGAAACGGACAACTGAAAATGCTTGTAATTTTGAATTTGCAGAAAAGTGAAATTTTGGAGCATTTGCAAAGTTAAAAATAATGTACTTAACAAATTTTTAAAATTTTTTCAAGTATTGGAAGTCATTCTGCATACATTTAGGTGTCATTCAGTACCGGTGCGATATTTTTAGGACGAATAGTACACAAGATTCGCATATAGTCTGTTTACTGTTAAGGTAAAGCATACGTCTGTTAAATTTGCGGCCGAATTTCTGCTACGAGAACGAAACGTCGCCAATTTTAATGCAGCGATTTTTACTGCGATTTTATCCGGTAAACTCGATGAGCTAAAAGGAAAAAGGTATAGCCGCGGTCATATAAATTTAATAGCTTACTTTATAATTCGTTGATTCTGTAGCGGCGCGTTTTACACGAGTTTCGTGACTATAAAGCACTCACTATCCTGTTTGTATTTAATGAGGTTGTAATTTAGTAGTGTAATAAATACATTATAATACCTGTAATTATATTATTTAATAACATCATAATTTTTTGTGCGCGCCAGAGTGCCGAATACCGGTATTCGGCAAGACAAACTTGCTTGTTAAACTCATGACGAATAATCCAAGTTTCGAGCCTCGTGCTGGCCCCTCACACGCTTGAACAGGCATCTTTACATTTCTAAATAGATCATTGACAAAAAGGAATTTTAAGCTATCTTGCACACATTTAAAATGCTTGAAATACGGTCTTAAAATAAGAACGGACTATGAATACTGGCCATAGTAACTTAAAACGCGTATCAAATGATCGATGTAAACTGTAACTGTAACGTAAACGGTCTATGAAAATGTTGGAAGTACAAATGTCGCTCGTACAGGAAGAATCGAACTTGCGCGACTCTCAAGACAGACTGCCTCGGCTCGCTCGCTTCGCTTATATCAAAAATTCGAGAAAAGTTGGCAATCGCGATCCACCGAATACCTTTTATCTAGCCGCGTAAGATCTAATCCATCATCACCCTTATCTAGCAATAAACACAAGAGATTTCGACTTAGCGTGTCAACGTGAATTATATTCTTATCTGATCGATGTTCGAGCTTAAAATTATAATCTTCTAACATAAGCGCCCATCTCGCTACTCTTAAACATAGGTCTTTTTCGCCATTGTCGGAGTAAAAGCACGACCATCCATAACAGTTTATTGAATGGTATTTGTAGCAAATATATCCGAAACTTTTTTAATGCTTTAACTATAGCAAGAACTTCTAATTCGTAGCTTATGTAATTTTGTTCTGTCGGAGTCGTCTTACTGCTAACGTACACGGGGTGCATCGCATTGTCATCGCTACTTTGTTGTAAAAGAATAGCGCCATATTCATGAGATAAAGCGTCTCGGTTTCTGTTCCTATCTTATATGAATTCAATACAGGCTTATTTACAAGTATTATCTTTAATTTATCGAACGCGCTTATTTCTAACGACTCAAATTTGAATTTAACTCTCTTCAAGAAGTTTGTAAGAGGTCGTGCAATAATAGAATAACCGGGAATAAATTTTCAGAAGTAACAGAAGTTAAGTCTAAAAATTGCTGTACTTAACAAATATTAACGGGTGTCAGACAACTTCGTACCGCTTCGGTCTTACGTTCTGAAGGACAGATACGTCTATTTTCTATTATATAACCCAGTAATCGACCTGCGTTTGTAACAAATTACATTTCTTACAATTAATAATTAACTCTAATCCCTCCAACGTTTTTTCCGCCATTTAATCAACGAGATTTTGACTGTTTTCCGTTTCGAGAGTAAATGAGCTAGGGCTCTGAAATTTCTATCTGATGTTCCCTACTATATCAACTTTTTTTAGGCGTAGGGGGGATTATCCCACGGCCGTTGATTTTCCGAAACAAAACGACGTTAGAAACGCGTGGGACACGAAAGTGCCTGGTTGGAGGGATTAGGGTTAATATGTTCCTACTCGCCGTCTCCAGTACACGTTCAAATTTATCGATCCCGCTATCATAATCAAATAGTATTATCAAATCCACGTAAATAAGAACAACGCGGTTTCTTACTAATTCTTTAAACACTTTATTAACGAATTTTTGGAGAACAGCCGGTGAATTACATAAACCAAATGGTACCTTATTATTAAACTCATAATGCCCGTTCGGTACAAACGTCGTATATTTTTTACTCGGTTTGTCACGTGGAAAAACTCATTCTTTAAATCGAGAGTACTAAACTCTAAAAATCGAAGAGGGATATATACGATAACGATAGTGCATAACGAGTTACAGATTCGCGGTCTTGTAGTCCTATTCTGTAACTCTAATATCGCTATCGTTACATTGTCGTTGCGCAGCTTTTTTTCCATATAGTACACTTGTGCATACGACAAATATAACGATAACGACACCGCCGTTAAGAGTTACAGAATAGGGGTACTGGGTACTTGCAGTCATGTTACATTGTGACGTCAAAAAAATGACACACTGAGAATTCTTGCATGCCATTTTTCGCCTCTGACAGACTAATAGCGAATTCGCTATTACATGACCGCGGCGAGTACCCAGGACTAAGGAGGAGTCTTACAGTTTTTTTTTCCCAAAAAGGGAGAAAAAAGTGAAAGACAAAAATTATATTTACTTAATTAACTATTAACTATTAACTATTATATTTACTCAGATAAATTCTTAATCGTTCGATAATTGGTGTTATTCTGTGATGTTAATAACAGCAGTGATATATGTATGATAACGATAATTGTTTAGCGGTTTGTACGAATGTGACAGTTTCTAAAAAGTGTAATAATTTGTCAATTTTAACAGCAATAAGATAACAATGATAATGGCGATTGTTTAGCGATTTACATGAATGCTGCTAAAAAGTGTAACAATTTCTTTTTTTATTTGTCTTATATATCATTATCGTTGCATTCCGATTATCAACGATAACAATAAATACTGATAGAGATCTTCTTAATTTAAAGGCTCTTCCAGGCTTGAACATACCGACGGAACAGAAGACAGAGGTGACGAAGATGGCGAGGTCTAGTTTAGAAACTGATGAAAGTGTTGTACTCGGTGCAGAACTGGCATACGGCATATCCTCAACAAATTCAACGAGCACGTTAAAGGTGTCACCGTTGCGCTGATGAGCTTAAGTTCTTTAAACTCTCATGGGATAGACCGCGATAAGCGATTATCTGCTCAATTTGCGACAGATATATTCATGGAGAGCGCTCCAGTACACAGCAGGTTCTTCAGGGCTGCGCCGATGCAGAAGCGTCCAATCCGCGGGATATGTTATATTGCGCCGATCCATGCGTCACCCTCAAGCGGTTCAAGAAATGTTCGGCAACCATGCCGATTGGGACCGCCAGAGTTGCGACGAGTACGACGCGATATTGTATACGTAACGTATCGCAGAGAATAACGGGATGATATGCGTTTTATTCCAAAGAAGTTCTTTATTGCACACGTCGTCTCAACTTAGATACAGAGCGAATGATGCTGCTAACGTAACGTCCGAAACAAATGTAACCAAATGTGCTCGAAGCCTCGAAGCGCGCGTACAATATTGCAAGCGAGTACCAAAAATTCTCAACTAGAGGCGCGCGTAGGATCGACGGTCGATAATAAGTTTCTAACATCCTCCCACCTTGAGTTGTGAGAAGGCTATAATACGATACAACTCAATAAGTCAAACAAAATGAAAAGCTGCACTTGTACAGAAAAGAAAAATATCTATCTTTGACTACAGTAAGACCTTAAAAAAAGGAAAAACTTTGAAACAAACGTATAGCAAAATGAAAGAAAGAATTTAAAATTCTAATCTACTCGGTGTCTTTACGAGTCGGCCACTCCTAGTCCGGACATCCTTCGGAATCTCTAGGGAAGTGGGTCCCTCGTCTCCCTCCTCATTCTGGTCTTGGTCCGCTGCATCGATAACATGTCTGTTGCCTCCGTTATCGAAGACATCTCCAATGGGTAGAGCCTCTGGACAGGTCGTATAAGCTCGCCAGTGGCAGTCTTTACTTTGACCACCCTTACAACACCATCTCGACCAGGGAATACTTTTATTACTCGAGCTAACGGCCAGTCTAACCGCTTCAAATTATCTTGTCCTAACAGAACGACATCTCCCTCTTTGACTGTAGAATAATTTTTCTTGGTTCTGCGTTGAGACAATTGCCCCAAATATTCTGAGCGAAAGCGTCTCCGCAGATTTTCTCGTAAACTCTGACGATAACGCATTCTTCTGTTCAAATTGATATCCAGCTTGTCTAAATCCGGTACTCCACTCTGAGAATTTTCTTGCAGGAACATCATCGGTGTCAGAGGTCTCAGCTGCGTTGGGTCTTCTGCCAAATATGTTAGTGGGCACGAGTTGACAATGGCCTCACAATCGCATAGAATTGTGCTCATCTCCTCATATGATAAACAGGCCTTCCTTAAGGTCCTCTTGAGAAGATCTTTTACTATTCTTACTAAGCGCTCCCACCATCCTCCCCACCAGGCAGCCGAAGGAGGATTTAAACGCCAATCTATCTTCTGCACCGAGCTGAACTGTTGGATTTTACTCCAGTCAATTTTGCGGAGCAAATTATGAGCCCCGACAAAATTCGTCCCATTGTCCGTGTAGACTATTGAAGGTCTTCCTCTTCGCGCGATGAATCTACGTAGGGCTTGCAAAAAGGCTTCAGTAGAAAGAGACGTGGTAAGCTCCAGATGTATTGTCCGATAAACTGCACAGGTGAATAAGCAAATCCACGCCTTCTGGGACTTTTTCAAATACAATGGTCCTATATAGTCAATTCCTGTGACTTCAAAAACGTTGGCGTTTTTTACACGTTTATTCGGTAAACTGCCAGGAACGGCATCCATCTTGCGAACTCTATATCGCTTACATATCAAGCAGCCATTAATTACATATCGTACAGCCTTTCTGCAAGTGAGAATCCAGAACATCTCTCGTAAATTGCTCATTGTGATCTGAACTCCTGCGTGCTTGAGCTGTTGATGTCTGCACTCGATTAATTTCTTCACCAACGGATGCTTCGGATCCAGTATTATTGGATGTCGAAAATCGTGTCCATCTTCGCGGTTGACCACAGGTGATTTTAGTCGTATCAATCCATTCTCATCTTTGTACACATTTAAAGTGTTTAATCGTGACTCCTCTATGCCTTCAAACGATTCCTGCTGACTTAACCTCAAAACTACAAGCTCTGCAGCAGCAAACTCTTTGGCGGTCAGCTCATCCGAAGATCTTGAAGTTCGCGAGACTCGACAATTGTAAACAAAGCGAATAATCCATGCCATAACTCGTACTATTTTTAGATACTTGGACTGCCCCTTCATGTACCAACCTTCTTCGGGTAGACACGCGTTGTTCACCAATATGTTGTCCGACGAGATCTCTTCCTTACTTCGACGTATTGATCTCTTCGTTTCACTGTCAACTTCCGCTTCATCTATATCGTATTCGCTTGAAGGCCAATGTTCTCTGGATAGCTTCAGCCAAGCCGGGCCCTCCCACCATCGCGATTCTATCAATTGTTTAGCTTTACATCCTCGCGAAGGTAAATCAGCAGGATTCATAATCCCAGGCACATGATGCCACTGACTAGGAGCCGACAACTTGCGTATTTCCTTTACTCGATTGGCTACGAAGATGTTCCAAGGTTTATCTCGTTGTATCCACGCCAAAACTGTAGTGGAATCTGACCAAAAGAAGACATCTCCTTCGTAATCCAAAGCGTCTTTCTTCGAGAACCATAACCGAACTCCAATCGTGGCAGCAAGCAATTCCAGTCGGGTAATCGTTAATCTTTCAACTGGTGCCACTCTAGATTTAGCCTCGATGAGCTGTACATAAACGTCTCCGGACTCTTCTGATCGTGCGAACAAAACGGCTGCGTATGCATCTTGACTCGCGTCTACAAATACGTGGAAAGTTAAGTTTCTGGACTCTTTATTTCCTCGAAGAATCCAACGTGGAATGCGTAATTCCCTTAGCCAATAAAGTTGCTGCTGCCACTCGTTGAATTCGCTCTTTACGTCCTCCGGTACTTCTGTGTCCCAATTAATTTTAATCATCCAGAGTCTCTGTAACAACAGCTTAGGCTTTAAAAACACGGGGGATGCTACGCCAATAGGATCAAATACTCGCTGAGCTGCCAACAGTATAGTTCTCTTCGTGACCTGTGATGTTGCACGCGGTTCTAGTAACGACGGAGCTAATCCTAAGGTATCGTCTACTTTGTTCCACAGTAGACCGAGCACTGAAGTCGTCATCTCTGGTTCTGCTTGTCCGGTATATTCCCAGCCTCGTAGGTCAAACTTGCCCTTAGCCATAACTTTCTTCGCCACATCTTCGAATCGACGTACTTCAACCTCCGAATTGACGCTGGTTACACAATTGTCCACGTAGAATGACTTCAACAACTGTAGAATAATCATCTTCTCTTCTTCCGTTTCGACCTCCTGTAATAGTTCCTCTAAGTGTCTAGTCCCTCCCAATAAAAAGGGGCTGCTGGACACCCCAAAGACTACTCTTCTATGTCTGAATACTTCTATTTCTTCAGAGCAGGTCTTCTTCCACCAGAGAAATCGTAGTACATCTCTATTTTCTTTCGAGATACTTATTTGTAAAAAAGCCTTGCGGATATCCGAGATTACTCCAATTTTTCCCTGTCTAAAACGTAACAATGTATTCGGAATTTGCTCAATTAAATTAGGGCCTGTCTCTAAACATTGGTTAAGCGAAACTCCATTCTTCCCAGTAGTTGAAGCGTCAAATACAGGCCTTATCTTCGTGGTGCTGGTTTCCTTAACCACATGTCTGTGAGGTAAGTAATAACTTTCCTTCATTACCTCTTCTTCAGGAACCCCTTCAATGATGCCTTCTGATAGCCATTCATCAAATACTTCCTGGTAGCTATCATAAAGACCTTGACTCTTGAGTTTCTTTGTGGTAGATTCAAGCCGACGTTCAGCAGCCTCCCTGTTATCAATTAGCGGTGGATGACCTTCTTTCCATGGCAGTAGAACTTCATATCGATCATCATTATCCATATTGATTGTTTGCAAAAAGTTCTCTTTTACTTCTGCTTGATGCTCATCTTTCGTTCTCTTCAAAGCAGGATCGGTAATGCCGAGTGTATCCAGTCTCCACAGATCTGCGATATTGGCCTCCTGAGTAAACATGGATATAATCATGAGAGCTGTATCTTTTTCTCGCTTCGATTGGATATTCGTTTTTCCTATCAGTGTCCAGCCAAGCAATGTTTCCACAGCTACAGGTCCGCATTTGAGTTCTCTTCGTCTGCCCGTCAAAAGTCTACCTACGACATCCGCTCCAATTAATAAGGCGACAGGCTCATCTTTCGCATCAACATCAGTAAGCTTTATCCCTTGTTCTTGTAGCTCTTGCAACCATGGTCCTTTGCCTACAGACGAGACGCTTTGACAAATCATACGATGATTTAATGCCACGAAATTACAAGAAAACGAGCCGTCCAAACTTTGTATATAGATGCGGTATCCTTTATGTGACTGCGGTTTCGTCTTCGAGCCGCCAAATAGCATATGTACAATCTGTTGTTCACCTACAGTCTCGAAGCCTAATTCTTCAGCGTGAGAATCGAGTACGTAGGATTTATGTGATCCTGTATCGAAGATAGCTCTGACTATTCGTTCTCTTCCTTGATTGACCAGCTTCACACGAATTGTTTGTAAAAACACTTCACAATTAAGTGACATGTTCGCAAAGTTGGCCTGCTCCTGCGTCTTGACAGATTCTTCCGGTTGACTATTTTCTGAGGAAGCACTCGATGACATATTGCGACGCATGAGCAATACATGTTTCTTGCCACACCATGGGCATTTTTCCTTGTATCGGCAGAATTTAAAACTGTGCCCTGTCTTTAAACAATAAAAACAGGCACTTTTCTCTTTCACAATCTTCTGTCTCTCTTCGTAGGACATTTTCTTCGCCTTTCCACACGAAGCGCTCTCATGATTTTGGCCGCAGAAGATGCAGATATGCTTGTCTTCCTTCGTCGAAAGAAGTCCGGCAGCGGTAGGTATCGCTTTAGACTCAGCCTTCCTTTTCTTCTTAGATTTGTCAGAATTTGTAACCCGTTCATCATTTAGGCCGAATCCGCTTACCGCCATGGCAATTCTTTCTTCACTTAATACTTCGGCTTGAAGGAAAAGCATTAATTCTTCGAGACGTTGTTTGGATGTAGTTGCGTTAATAGCCTTTGGATTCCTTTCCCATATGCGTAGGAGATCTTCCGGTAATGACGATTCTACCAGCGGATAGAGCATCGCCGCACACATATCCGTCGTAACTCCTAGCGATTTTAAAGCTCGCAACTGAGTCTCAAGTCTATCATAAACTCTCGATAAAGACGTATTAGTATTTGCTTGTGCTTTACTTAGTACTAATTTAAGCATTTCGCGTACATAGACTTCTACAAGTAAATCTTCTCTACCAAATCGATTTTTCAAACTCATAATTATACCTTATCATAATTTATCGCTGTCGGTGGGAAACTGTTAACCAACTCGTATGCTCGAGAGTCTTTCACCATTGCCTGTATTAAATACTGAAACTTATCTTCTTTGGTGATCGACGGATCTTCATGGATGTTTTTGTATAGGCTCCAAAATTGCAGCCAGTCCTTGAGCTCTCCACTAAATTTCGGCAGTTCTATTTTCGGCAATTTAAAAGTGCATGCGTTATCTCTATTAACCTGCATTGCCTGAGCGATATTCGGTGCCGGAACTTCTGGTTGCGTAGGGTTTACTATGCTGTTTACTGCAACCTTAGCTTGCTGGTATTTGATTCGGTATTCGTCGGATGCCTCAGACTCACTTGTAAGCAGCTTATCACTCGCGTCGTCGTTAATTATAACCTCGAAAATTTTTTGATTAAGTTCTTCAAGTTCGTTCGCTTTTTCTCTTACTACCGCGAAACGTACCTGCAGCTCTTGTAATTGCGGTGCTCCTCTCGCCAATTCTATATTCAGGAGTCCCAAATTGCGGGTAAACGACCCTCGCACGACTGAACGTGTCTTCTTCAGCTTTTCCATCGTAGCGTATCACCAGTTCTCTGTCTCACACTTATACGTCACGAGTAAAGTCCTGTCACGGTCGCCAAAATGTAACGTATCGCAGAGAATAACGGGATGATATGCGTTTTATTCCAAAGAAGTTCTTTATTGCACACGTCGTCTCAACTTAGATACAGAGCGAATGATGCTGCTAACGTAACGTCCGAAACGAATGTAACCGAATGTGCTCGAAGCCTCGAAGCGCGCGTACAATATTGCAAGCGAGTACCAAAAATTCTCAACTAGAGGCGCGCGTAGGATCGACGGTCGATAATAAGTTTCTAACAGTATATGATAGATTAGGATTTTCACCGGCATCTTCTAGGATACTAGAATGCATCGCCTGGCGTTTATGAACCAGTTGCACACTTGAAGGAATGACAGGCACGTTTGCAAATGTAAAGTCTCTTTCTCGGCTTCGCTCGGATAGGCATTGAATTTATGATTCCAAAGCCACTCTTTTAAAATCATCACGACTTCCCTCGGGAGTTTACCTCGACGTTTTCGGCCGGATGCATTTTGAACAGAAACACGTTAATTGACGTGATTCGCGTTCGGTGAAGCTCGCAGGGATGATGTATTTTCCGCTTCTGACGAAATATTTCCTTCGTCGTCATCGGGAGGCGACGTTCTTCTCGTAGCATGGCGTCGATTGTAACAGCGGGCACTTTGTTCCAAGTAGTCAGCAAAAAAAAATTTATCGTGGCATGATAGCATTGAACACGATAGCGTTTATGAAACAGTTGCACACTTGAAGGAGTGACAGGCGTGTTTGCAAACGTAAAGTCTCTTTCTCGGCTTCGCTCGGATAGGCATTGAATTTATGATTCCAAAGCCATTTTTTTTAAATCATCACGACTTCCCTCGGGAGTTTACCTCGACGTTTTCGGCCTGATGCATTTTGAACAGAAACACGTTAACTGACGTGATTCGCGTTCGGTGAAGCTCGCAAGGATGATGTATTTTCCGCTTCTGATGAAATATTTATTTCGTCGCCATCGGGAGACAACGTTCTTCTCGTAACATGGCGTCGAATGTAACAGGGCACTTTCTTTCCAAGGAGTCAGCGAAAGAAAATTCATCGTGGCGTGATAGTATTGAACGCGAAAGCGTTTATGAACCAGTTGCACACTTCAAGGAGTGACAGGCGCGTTTCAAACGTAAAGCCTCTTTGTCGGCTTCGCTCGGATATGCATTGAATTTATGATTCCGAAACCACTCTTTTAAAATCCTCACGTCGGCTTTCCTCAGTAGTTTACCTCGACGTTTTCGGCCTGACGCATTTTGAACGGAAACACGTTGATTGACGCGATTCGCGTTCGGTGAAGCTCGCAGGGATGATGTATTTTCCGCTTCTGATGAAATATTTCTTTCGTCGTCATCGGGAGACAACGTTCTTCTCGTAGCATGGCGTCGATTGTAACAGGGCACTTTCTTTCCAAGGAGTCAGCGAAAGAAAATTCATCATGGCGTGATAGCATTGAACGCGATAGCGTTTATGAACCAGTTGCACACTTGAAGGAGTGACAAGCGCGTTTGTACAAACATAAAGCCTCTTTCTCGATTTTGCTCGGATAGGCATTGGATTTATGATTCTAAAGCCACTCTTTTAAAATCATCACGGCTTTCCTCGGCAGTTTACCTCGACGTTTTCGGCCTGACGCATTTTGAACGGCATTTTGAACGCATTTTGAATTATATTATATCTTATTATATATTATGTAATAATATATATAATATAATTAGAGTAAGTGCGATAGTCTAATTATATATTAGTAGCGAAACCACTCAATGAGATTTAGAGCGTATCTTTACATTTTGCAGCGCGTCTAATTGATCTACGACTAGCGGCAAAGGATAACAATCCTTAATATAATCAGTTTTTACTTTGCACCAATCGTCGTCTTAACTCACGTTAGCGTACACTCGTCCACTGGTCATTAATACTAGAACTACCAAAGGGACCAAAATGACTTCTTTTACTTTTTTTATAATTATTGCTCATTTTTAAAACATTACAGTTTCTGAAATTTCTCTGACTTTTAGTAAAATATGCAGATAATTAATTTTATAATTGTTTTCTCTTTTGTTTTCTCCTTTTGTCTTGTTTTTTTCTTTTTCTCTTTCTTTTTATTTTGATCCCTTTGGTAGAAATAAGTATAAATTAATCTTCGATAGTTCTAGTATTAAATCCCGTCTAAGCCCTTAAAAGTTATAGGATCAATAGTGTAATATTTATTATATATGAAAATGTTAGAAGTACAATAGATTGCTCGCTCATACAAGATAAACTGAACTTGCGCGACTCTCGGGACAAACTGCCTCGATTCACTCGCTTATTCGGGAAAAGTACTTAGACCTTATATGTAGATATGGACTGACATTTGCTTGTAGTATTAGAAATTAGACATAACGGAAAAGGTAGAGAGAGAAATATTCTCTCTTTTTCTCTTTCCGTACTTCCGGGCACTTTAGAGAAAGAAGTACGTTACAACCCTTATGAAAAAATAGTACTGGTTTTAATACTGAAAAAAGTATTGGTGAAAGTACTGGAGACATAAGTACTCAAAGTACTACTAAATTCGACCATACTGACTTCGTCAGTACTCCTTCCCAGTACTCATCCAATACTCATTCAGTACTCCCTTCAGTACTTCCTCTAGTACTCCCTCCAGTACTCCCTCCAGTACTCCCACCAGTACTCCCTGCAGTACTCCCTCCAGTACTCTTTTAGTACTTATCGAATAATCGTGGGATACTAACGTGTGGTACAGGCGCAGTAGGGGAGAGTGGGCACCCTTGAACCACGTTTTTTCAAATCACATTAAAAATGTGAATTTAAAAATTTTAATAACTTCATTATGATATAAATGAGACTACTCGATGTTTAATATAATAAACTTTGTTTGTAAATGATTTAAGAAGTAAATTTTCAGAAATATTTTGCAAAAATAATGATATTTCGAAATGCTGCGTTTGTCACAGTGGACTCCACGCGTGGGGTCGATTGAGCCATAGCGTAGGGTACACTGTGACATGTAATGTGAAAGGTAGGGTACCCTGTGACACGTAGAAGAGATCTGTTTAAATCCTGTTTATTACAAATCTTTGGTCAATTGAAAAACCAAGACTGTGCTAGAGAACCAATTTATCAATAATCGTGTCATATTTGTTTCATCAGATGACCTAAGAAATTGAATACTGAAAACAAAGTCCTATAACCTCACTTTTTGTCGTAACCTAGCAGAGATCAACGAATATTGCCTCACAGCAACTCGATTACATTTGATCTGTAACTAAAGGGTGAAAAAAAGAGAAAATAAAAGTGTGGATATGATTATCGATGGAAATTATTTCATTTTATAGGAAAATTTAGGCACTAACATTTACTATTCCGCGATCGAAACACACTACGGAAACTCGCGCTGTCACGTAGGTAGGTTAGATAGTTCTGTAAGCGTGGCAGAGGACCCCATCAACCTGCGTCACATTGGACCCCACTGAACATCGATATTATTTATCGTAAATATTTCAGATACAGAACAATTAAACGTTTTTGTGCGCACGTTGGTATTGAACCTAGATCCCGACAAACGTCTTATGAATTTTTTTTAACTGTAGAATTCCTAGAAATCCATACATATCAAAAAGTTATGATAAGTAAAAATTTACTTTGCAAGGCTCCAATTACATATCTGCCTTTAACTAAAGTATATATGCTTATTTCGGCATAATTTTTTGATGGAAGTTATATGTTTTGAAAACGAAAGTTTTCATACCCACCGTCACTATTTTGCAGAACGTTAATACAGAAAACTCGCACTGTCACATTGGACCCCGTGGCTCAAGGGAGCCCACTCTCCCCTACTTACGCAGTACTATCCAAGTAGAACAAAAAGTCAAGATGATATCAAAATAACGTCATATTGATAGTTTAGTGTGTTAATTTAGTATTTTATTAATTTAATATTTCCAAGATACGTTACGAAAAAGTAGTACTAGCAATCAGTACTCAGTACTGAGTGATCAGTACTCGTAGTATTGACAGTATTAGTATGTTAATACTCATGAATATTGCAGAATGGTCAGTACTGTGCCTATTAGTTTCTTACAGTACTGGCAGTACTATCATGATAGTACTCCGAATATTAATCTGATAAAGTACTGACCACTTCAATACTTTGAAGTACTAATGAGTATTATCGCTTGTAGTACTGCCAGTACTGTAAGCACTGACAGACACAGTACTGACCATTCTGCAGTATTCATGAGTATTAACATACTAATACTCTCAATACTACGAGTACTGACCACTCAGTACTGAGTACTGATTGCTAGTACTACTTTTTCGTAAGGAAAGGTGTGCTATGTATTGCCAGTTCATATCTATATATGGTCTATGGGAAAAATTGACAATCGCTATCCGCCTAATGTCCATTTCTACCAATGTAGATTAACTTTAATCGCAGTTTAACTTGCTTTTTATCTTTTTCTAGTTCTTAAAATTAAAGAAAGATAATAGGTAAGTTAAACCAAGATCAAAGTTAATCTGCATTGGTAGAAATGGATATAAGAGACTGAACGTCTTTTATAGCCGCGCAAGATTTAGTTGTAGTTCTTTTGTTCGAGTCGGAGCGATAACATCTCAGATCCTACAATACTTTCATCTCATTAGCCTAGTTTACATCGATCATTTGATATGCGTATCAATACTATATTCGTACTATAAATTACCCACTTAGGTGTAGTGCTGTAAACGATTTACTAAGTTGATACGATATGTCTTCTTCAAGTGTATGTATGTCAGGCATATTTGTAACGCTGTAAACTGTAGTGTTTCAAATAATAATTAACATTACTATTATATTAACTGTCTCGTTCTCGATGATAGAGAATTAACAATGTAGTACTGCTCGTCAGTGCTTAATTTCACAACATTTTAGAGTGTAATTCAAATTTAGGCGCCATTATTCCGTCTTGACATCAAGTCACTCAGATCTCGTCTCACAATCAGTCAAAGACTGCAGAATAGAAGTCTGATGGTAAGTTAGTAAATGGTAAATAGACAATACGCATCAGTTCTACACGAACGTGTCAACCACACGTTTTTGACATTGAGTACCTTATAAAAAAGTTCAATAAAAACAAGAATTCACGAAAATGCACAAGTGCTACTCTTGTGTCGCTTTATCCTCTATTTCCTCTATTTCCTCCTTTGTACTTATTTTCAGATATTACATTAAAGGCGGTTGTTGAAAAAGATGACGTGCCTTCTCAAAACGTTTCAGCTTAATTTGAAGAACAGTCCACAGTTTTACAGACCAGACTGAGGTGATTGCCAAGGAGAACACCAACAGAGATGAGATCCAAAAATTGCTGGGAATGGATTCTAACGAAGCTAAACATTTAAAGATTAACTTTCATAAGGAACTAAAAGTCACATGGACAAAATGGATGAGAGGTCTTCCAGAGAAGAAAAAAAAACCATATTTTAGAAATTTATTCACGGAAAAAAGATTCTTATACGGAGGCTCCAAATGTAAACAAAGATATTATATCAATCGCAACAGATATTGCTAAGAAGACAGCAGACACCCAAAATTGCAATCTTAGCCTTGGGCGCTGCAATATCAAATAGTTAGAAGACGTTATTAGGTCAGGAAAAATTTTCTAACCACTTGTACCATGTAAACCAACTCTTGTCAGAGATTTTCCACCAACATTCAGTTGCGAGGAAATCCTTCATCACTCCTCTGTTAAACAAGTCGTTCAAACGCTGAATACAACAATCTCAGATGAATGGTTATATTCAGAATATTCTCCGTTTTTGTTATATTATGCATGTTTCTACTTTTTAATAATATTTTGTATTTGTAATATAAACTGGTATCTTCAATTTTTAGTCGACAATGGAAACGCCCCGCAGCGAACAGAAGGCAGATATGCAAAAGCTGTTGCGAACTCCTGAACCTATTAATAATGAAAGTTCTTCAGATGAAGATACTGAAGAATTGTGCGAGTCGGAAGAAAAAACATATGAAAACCGTTACACCTCCGGAACAAGATAAAACAGAAACAGATGAAGTACCGGATTATGAACCTCAAGTGTTGGGCGATGCGAGGGATAAGGATACTCCAATAGGTGTATGGTCTCTCCTTTTTACTGACGAAATGCTAAGTAAAATTGTCTAAATATACTAACCCTGAGATTGCACAAAAACGAAAAAATCAGATTTATCTGATTTGCCTGATATTAATCTCAAGGAATTAAAAGCCGTTATAGAAATTTTATACTTTCGCGGATTACGAAGAAAATATCCTAATTCTGTAGTATCATGGAGATTATATCGCTTAATTTCAAAACACCGTTTTCGCTTTTTATTATCATGTTTACAGTTCGGTGATATAAATACATGGCTACATGATGATTTATTAGCATCAATTCGTGACCTTTGGAATTCATTTGTATCGAATTGTCAAAAGTATTATTCGCCGGGTAATGTAACAATAGGCGAGAAGTTTCTGAGTTTTCCCGATGAATCGTCGGTTTTCTCTCCTCGTCATAATAAATTATTCTTTTTCGCAGATGTCTACACTATTTCAGTTCGGGCGAAAAATTGGCAGCCCACACCGTCGACTGCCAGGACATGAACAACTGTGCCATCCGACTGCCATGTGATAACGACAAGTGGTTGAGTTTCAAAAATCACAGCATGAAGGAGCGAGTCCCGTTCATCATATACGCGGACTTAGAGTGCGCCCTTTTCGTGAAATTCACGCGTATGCGTTACGTTCAACCGGGTCGGGGGATTAACGCACGTGGAGAACGAGGGAGGACAGTTGTTCCTCGAATCGGAACCTACTATCATCGCCATTTCACAAATTAACGCCCATTAGGCCAGAGTAGATCTTCGAGCCCATGTGTCCTAGAAATTCGGTCAGGCGCCCTCCGCTAGGGATATCCTCGCCCCCTACCCCGCTTAGGACTTGGTTAATGACCGGCGTGTGTGTATATTCGATATTTTTCTAAAATAAAACCACTAGCGTGATCATTTGTGAAGACTGCCAACTCGGTAACTATCAGGCCGTTTGACAAGAATTCGAGGGGGTTCTCTGGCATTTCGTGCAGTACGGTCCGCGAACGGAGTTCCAAACGTGTTCCGACTGTAATAAGGTCCTAGCCGATTACCGTCCTGCATTCGAGTATTACTGGTGTACCAAGGTTGAAGAAGTGTTTGAGCGTTATATCTTAAACGAACGTGAGGACCCCCATAACTCAAATCTCCCCGTAAGGGTTCGAATCGGATCGACCCACTGGTAACGGAAAATCCAAATCGCGAATAACCTCGGTCGCGGGTATCCCCGGGTAGAACCCTTCGGTTTGTCGATCCGATAAAGCGACCACGTCCCGCGAATAATCCGAACACCATCGTGCAGCCGCGATTGTCGGGACGTAACATAAATTTGGTGACAGCGGTGGGATACGAAAATTCGCGATGCCGGATACCCGTGCGAATAAATCTGTCGAACCTCCGAGCGAGGAGCAGCTCAAAGAACGCCAAGCTACTCTAGATCGCGAATTCGCGATACTCCAGAAGCAAAAGAGAGAGAGAGAGAGAGAGAGAGAGAGAGAGAGAGAGAGAGAGAGAGAGAGAGAGAGAGAGAGAGGAAGCTAAAATACGCGAAGAACAGGAAAAACTTAGGCGCGATCGAGAATTCATTGAGAAAACGAAAGAAAACCTAGAAAAAATAAAAATTAATATGGAAACGGCGCGCGCTGAAACGTCGTCTAGACAACGCGAGAGAACCGGAGCCAGCTCCGACCCTCCACCGGACCCCCCGTGACTAACGCCTATTTCCCCTCAACGTTCGCGTTTTTTCGACGCACAGACGTCGGCAATATACCCTCCTTACGACCCAGCGACGGAGAATTACAGGCCTTGCATATCTTTTAGAGAAGCACTCAAAACGGTCCCACATTTTGACAATCGTAATATTCCTCTATCACAGTTTATACGTCGTCCGAACGTAACTTGACACGACTCCTCCTAACAAAATTACGCGGAAGGGCCATATGCGCAGTAGAGGACGAGCTGGACCGCCGCTGGATCTCTCGTCGCACTCTCGGATCGCCGACAGGTAAGTATTTCAGGAGCCGGTAAGTCTCTTACGCGTGTGGATCGGTTTACAGGAATTGCTTTGAATAATCGTGACTCGATTTACAATATGGGAAAATTATTTATTTTATCCCCTTTATGTTACAGGTACAACGATTAATTCCCGCGTTCGGATATATTGCTCGCGATATGCGAATTGCGATTACGAATGGTTGGATAGTAATATTAACGATCGAATGTACTATACGCCTCGCGAAATCCCATTAACAAAGAGACCAGCGCGGCTCCCCCACCCGAAATATTCAGGAACGCGGTATGTCAAGGATTTGGCGGTTATCACGCTGAAGTTATCACGGCAGAGAATCATAACTTATTCGAAGAAGTTCCCTCATTAGGAATAGCAGCGGATGGTGTGATGGCTCTATGCCAAGAAACTCAAAATCCAAGACCAAACTACCGTATTGGGAAACCAAATAAAACGGTATTTACTGAGAATCTTGTAGGAATCGTTAACAATATAGGACCTAGACGTCCTGAAATAATACAGCGTCTTACGGGACAGGGTATAACATCAACCTAATTTCCAGAATATCTGAGAGTGTTTGAAAGTAAGGTAAAATATTCAAAGATAAAGTAGGACGCTTAAAGAGATTGTGTATTCGTCGATAACATAGATCGCAAAAGTTGGTAAGGATGGCGACAGTGGTAGCGACCGCTACTACTTCATACGAGTTGTTGTATTGCTGCGCGCGAGCGGCGCGTGCCACGTGGCAGCCGGAAGTCGAGACGGTTCGAGAGAGCGTAATAGCGCATGCGTTAGCGAGCTCGTGCACGTCAGCGGCGAGGCGAATCGCATTCGTGTTCGGTCCGTCCTACTAAGCACATTGTAACGTGGTCGTGTATTCGAGATTGTTCGCTAAGTTTGTACGAATCGCATCACCATTAAGAAATCCTACTTTCATTGTCAGGCAGTTACATACAATAATCGATTGTATTATACGGACGGATCGCTTTACATCTCAACTAGAATATTGGATCCGGCACGCTTGATTCAGCGTAGAGAGAGAGAGAGATAGATATCATCGTCACTGTAACTACGTCGATATTCGAGACGAAGGAAGGCGGCCATTATACGTAATTTGAGAATGATCGTTCCATATCTATCAATACGACGATATTGGATTATTGTGATTTAGTCGGACTGACCATCATTCCGAGAATGTAATCAAGACGATTTGGATGATTAAGGTAATATTTATCTTTTCTTTTAATATTGAGATCTGGGCACTCGTCCATGTCGAAGATTGCTAGAATTACGTCTAGCATGGGAAAGAGGACTCAAAATCCTTTCCCTCGTTTCAGATATATGAATTAATAAAACGTGGATTCATCCTTAAAGATTCAAGCCGATTCAAGCCGGCTATTACTTCCTTGAGAAAGTATATTGGGAATTATACTGAGCTCTGATTAACGTCCTTTATTGTAATTATTGTGAGATTGCATCCCTTGATTTATGTAACGAATCATTTAATGATCGAGTCAAAGCGTTTAATACTAAGTTTGTGAAACACGACAGATGAATTTGTGCTATTCTAACTATTATATGCGTAACGAATTATAAATATTCCGTTTACGTTCGTAGATGTTGCAAATAATTCTCTGCGTTCAGTAGAATTAATAGAAGTTGCGTTGTCATTTCATCTATTACGCGAGTCGTATTACATTCCTTACTTACTGTAATTAAGTCTTACCATCGAGGCATTACCTGCTTCGTCTTTCGTCTTTAAATTAACTAAGAAATATTCGAGTTATAAACGTATACATTGCGTTACATATTAATCAATTAAATTAAGACAAGTTCACTAGCGTTTTCTTCTAACATATATTCAAACTGCGTCATTACCGCATATTATTAGTTTATTCTTTGCGATATATATATTACTTTCTATATTTTGTGTTCTTTGAGTTGAATTGATGTGTCAATTACTATTTATAAGAGCTATTCTATCAGCGTTAATTAATACGTAATAGCTCATGATTTTATATCTTTGATTACACGTACGTATTCTTGTTTAAAGGAGATAATCATTTAAGTGAGAAGTCCTTATTTAATTACAATAAAGGGAACGAGTTGACACATTAATTTAATATTGAGTGTTGTTTTCTATGTATACATATGTGAATATTTTCTTGTGTATATTTCTATACATGTATTACATTTTATTTATTGTGTTTGAAAAAGGAGGATTCTTTTTCTTTGAGAACAATTTGAAACTAATTATATTTGATTACGTCAATACTTTTCAGAAAAGAAACTGAGATACTTAATATTCTTATATGATTGTTCGTTTAAAAGAAGGGGATATTCATGACTTTTACGAAGTATTGATATGAATAATAATAAGACTAAAGTCATAGAAAGGATCTTTCGACATTAATTATTTCTTTGCTTTGTATTTATTCACAGCTCGTATTTATGTTCAACATTCTTTCAAATAACAGGAACGTTTGAATTGTAAGACAACTATATCTGATATTGTAAAATTCGATCGAATACACAGTCTCAACTACATTCCATCAATTTAATTTCGTTTAAGGCTTCCTCATCAAATCATAAGACCTGGCTTCTGCGCGAGCTAGTCCCTTAACAGAGAGGAACTCGTTTTAATTTGAAATATTTAAAATCAATTTCTGACATAATAGGAAAATTCGAGACCTTTAGATCTGAGAAAGTAAATTTTCAAAGATTAACCAGATATGGTGGAGAAACTCAAACGATCCAAACAAAACCATTAGAAATAGATGGTGGATCGGATATTTGGACAAAAAGATCTGTCCAAGCTACAAGTGCAAGCAAAAGTTCAGCAGCTACAATGGGTGCTTCTTTCATGTTTGGCTTCCAAGCTTATAAAAAAGTTGGAAGTGGAGCAGACGTGACTGAGTGTAACTCGAAGTGGTGTTGTCTTTCTGCAGCAACAGTAGCTGAAACCTGGGTCATTCCTCAAGAATGGATTGATAACAGGAATGCTAGGAGGAATTTACCTCCAGGTATAGGAACTGACATACGCAGAGAGGTGGAATTCCATAAGATACCGAACTTCCTCGCTTCAGCGTGAGTTAGCACTACAATTAACGGTATTACGATACGCGAAGAGGGATGTGGAATTCCAGAAATCGAGCTTTTTCAATGTTTTCTCACCGCAGAAAATATTGCTATAGTAGTATATAATTTTAGTACTTTTGATCGCGACAAATCCGTTGTACGGCTGCGAGTTACTCGCCTCGTTAAGACGCGAACCTGCGTATCGCGTAAACATAATGTATTATGAGCGTTCGCGACACTTTAACCTAATAATAAATTTAAAAGCTGAGGGTACTACGTTAGCACGGGGAGAAGTATCGCTTGGAAACGAAAATGTCAACGTGGATGCAACGAACAACCACAGCAAAAAAGATCGCGTCGCATTTGTGTTCTACGATTTTGAAACGCGACAAGAAGAGACGCTCGAAGGTACCGAGAACGTCAAAATTCACGTACCGACTCTCTGCGTCGCGCAGCAGATTTGCGAAACGTGCGCCGCGATAGACGACATGTCGCACAGTGTTGCGCAGCGCCCAATTTCATGGACAAAAGCCGTTTTATGAAACGTAAAATAGAAAGTTTTTCTTTTTGTAAATCAAAAGCGTAATGTTTAAAGTATAGGAAAACGCATAAATAACAAGAATTTCTGCTCAGATTAGAGTTACCTAGGTGAATAAGTTAAAGGCAATAAAAAATATTAATAAAAGTTTAAGTTATGTTGCACATAATGCGAAAGCGTTCAATGCGCAATTCATACTAAAATATTTAGTCGAAAATACGGAAACGTTGGAAAAGCCGCAAGTAATTTTAAACGGGACAAAAATTGTCGTGATGACAGTTGGACATACCAAATTTATCGATAGCGTAAATTATATGCCGATGAAATTATCCGTCCGATTTACTTAAAGTTTTCGGGCTACAAGATACATTGGATAAAGACTTAGAGATTTTTCGCAGCAAATTTGCGATACGTGCGCCGCGATCGACGACATGTCGATGCGATGCCGTTGGTGCGGAGTGCGCGAATTCATATTTCGTCGTGATCCAGTAAAAGAGTTCGTCGATTTTGCAACGCAAACAACAAAATGTTTCAAAAAGATTATTTGCATCGCACATAATGCGAAAGCGTTCGACGCGCAATTCATACTAAAATATTTAGTCGAAAATACGGAAACATTGGAAGAACCGCAAGTAATTTTAAACGGGACAAAAATTAAATGGTTCGTTACACCTCCGAAACAAGAAAAAACAGAAACAGATGACGTACCGGATTATAAACCTCAAGTGTTGGGCGATGCGAGAGATAAGGATACTCCAATAGGTGTATGGTCTCTCCTTTTTACTGACGAAATGCTAAGTAAAATTGTCAAATATACTAACCCTGAGATTGCACGAAAACGAAAAAATGGTGCAAAATTAGATTTATCTGATTTGCTTGATATTAATCTCGAGGAATTAAAAGCCGTTATAGGAATTTTATACTTTCGCGGATTACGAAGAAAATATCCTAATTTTGTAGTATCATGGAGATTATATCGCTCAATTTCAAAACACCGTTTTCGCTTTTTATTATCATGTTTACAGTTCGGTGATATAAATACATGGCTACATGATGATTTAGCATCAATTCGTGACCTTTGAAATTCATTTGTATCGAATTGTCAAAAGTATTATTTGCCGGGTAATGTAACAATAGGCGAGCAGTATCTGAGTTTTCCCGATAAATCGTCGGTTTTCTTCTCTCCTCGTCATCCTTTTTATTATTGTACTAATAAAGGAAGAAAGGAAAGACATAGGCAAACTTCTGGAAATCAAGGAGATCAGCAGAGATCCGCACCGAGTACTTCTACATCAATGAGTGACGACAATTTTCATGGGATTATGCAACATCGAAGTGAAACAGAAACATTCAAACAGATGAAACTGCCCGAACAAGAAACAGGAATAGCAGATTGTACTAATAAAGGAACGAAAACCGGAGGATTCAAAATTATTACAATGAATGACTCAATAACAAGTTATATGGTAAATGCTATACCTAGATGTAAAAAAGACGATATAGAAACTCATGTTTATAAATTATCAGAACCGATTCGTTATAGTCGCAGAAATATTACTTGTGATAATCAGTTCATCTCTGTGCCTCTAATGCAAAACATGAAAAAGGACTTTTCACTTAGAATTAGTATGGTAGGGACTGTTAAACAGTCCCTATAAAAGGGATACCGCGAAATATGCTAAACTTTACTACGTCTAATAAGTCATATTTTCTATATAAGAATAATATGACATTACTTTTATATTTGAAACAAAATAAAAGAGTTTTAGTATTGTCTTCTTTACATAAACGAGAAAACATAGTTGCTGATGGAGAAGAACCAACCATCATAAAATTTTATAATTTGACTAAAGGAGGCACTGATACATTTAACTGAAAATGTTGGGAATACAGTACTGCACGAAGATGTACTGATTGGACGATGAAATTTTTTTATACTATGTTAGACCAAAGCGTTATTAACTAAAATAGAATGGAACAAAGAGCAAATATTAAATTTTGTTTCAAACTGGACATAACAGTTAGCAAAACGCACGAAATGCTAGAGAAAATGTACGGTAGTGATTGTTTGGCTGTTTATACCGTTCTTTACTGGTATAATCTATTTCGTAACGGTAGAGAGGATATCTCAGGCGATCCAGGGCCGCCAAAAACAAGTCGTTCCCCCGAAAACGTGGAAAAGGTGCTTGAAATCCTTCGATCGGACCGCTATGTGTCCACAAGACTCAACGTGGAGCTCACTGGCATACATATAAAAAGTATATACAGAATTCTGGAAAAAGATTTGGACAAACCTTCCTGAACGTTACGTCGTTTTCGTAGATTTAAGTAACGGACAGAGAAGGATAGAAATATAAGTAATAAAGGCTCAAAAGATTAAAACTCAGTTGGAGTATATAGAGCATAGAGCCGTAACAAAGTGTTGACGTTCATAATTCTATATTTGAGTTAAAAATCTACAGACATTTCGGTCCATTATAGGATTCCTCAGTGTCGAAATACAAAATTAGTCAATCGGTTAAAAAATTATCGCACAGTTGAAATCGCTGTATTGTGAGTGGACGACACTGTAAAATTATAATGAAATTTTTTCTATTTTATGTTAACGATAGAAATATTAACTAAACTCGACCAAATGATGTGCTCCATTATGAGCAATTTTTTTATCAGCGAGGGCAGGGAGGGCAATGTTATTAGAGTGCGCGCCAAGGGTCGCAAGTGCAATGTAGATATCATAACATTAATGCAAGACACAGACGTTTCCGGAGATATATCCGGAGCATTTGAAAAGTACAAACCAAACATAAATAATTACATATTAAAAACCGAATAAAGAAGCAGTTTTCTTGTTCAATTTAAATATATATCTTCCACGTACGTCTGTCTTCCACATAGTTAATTTATTCCACCGTTTCACACTATGCATATTTCAATAAAAACCAATTAAAAAAAGTTTTCTTGTTCCATTTAAATATATGTCTATCATAATGTTACGTCCTGCGAACTCCACGACTTCCCTTTTTCGCTTAAATTCCTCTGCGCTCCGGATAGCCGTTAAGATTAGGATAAGGTAAACTAAGCACGGACGGTTGTCGATCGACGAGTGAGCCTTGATCCTTGCACATTCCTTTTCCTTTTTTTATAGGTAAAGTATCTGTTTACCTAGGCGCTTAAACGCAACCTTCCAGATGACGAATTAGTGACGGACGGGGCATACGTGACAGGATTTTCGTCGGCTTTGTCAGGCCTAAAACTGAAAGAATGTAAACCTGGCGACTCGACGCGCCAAACGGTTGATGAAGATCTTTTATTGCATCAAGCGAGCTTTCAAAATGCACGTACGATGTTTCCGACAAGCGGAAACAAAGCCTGAGACGTGTCCGTAAATACACGTGGCGGAGTTTTTTTGCTTGCATTTAAGATTGAGAAGTGTGCATCGTCCGTCAACACAAAAACAGGGCCGCGAGATAAAAAAAGAAACCCTAATAAAGGAGAAACCAGCGATAACCGAAAAACAAGTGAGTCACTGGAGGAAGCGATGGGTTGCACCCCCAATAAGACAGTGGGGGCCTTACGAGAAGACTCGCCAATGAACAGTCGGAAAAATCGACAACTGTCTCTAGCTTTCTAGGATAGGTGAAAATTTAAGAATCCACCTCTCGGGTAAAAACATCCCGCCAACGAGAAATCCTTTAAACAAAATTTAGAAGCATCTCTCCAACCCGGAGTCCCCCAAATGAAAACCTGACACATCCCACACGAAATTCATCCCTTCCATCCCTTTAACTTTCCTATATAAACCCCGACATTGGAGCACTCAGCCTCATTTATTTTTCTTCATCTTCATCTCCTGAACTTCGGTCTCCTCGAACCCCACAGTCAGACTTCCAAGTTGAGTTGTGCGCGTTGAAATTACGAGGGTTCGCTGAGGGCCCGAGGATCATCGGTTCCGGCTATTTCTACTCTCAATCCAACCAGCGTCAAGTAGTAAGTCGTATATACACTTCATTTATTTATCCCCATTTTTTCGTGTGTCCAGAAGTTCTCTCGGTTAAACATTAATCTATAATCCTTAAACATTAACCCCTCTAACCCTCCAATTTCCTTTTCTATATTACTTCTGAGTTAGCTGATTTATCGGCGGGCTCGGAGTAATTTCTTTTTCTATATTATTTCTGAGTTAGCTGATTTATCGGCGGGCTCGGAGTAATCTCTATTATATTACTTCTGAGTTAGCTGATTTATCGGCGGGCTCGGAGTAATTTCTTTTTCTATATTACTTCTGAGTTAGCTGATTTAACGGCGGGCTCGGAGTAATCCCTTTTCTATTCACTGCTGGAAACCTCAGCAGACTCTCTCTCTCTTTAATTCCAATCCTCCAAAATCGAGTCGACTTCCCGCGGTTAACGGTTTTTAACAATTAACAAGCTATTAACTTGTAGTGGAATCCCGCGGTCCCCCCCCCCCTTAAGAAATCTCGAAGGGCCGCAAAACATGAGCGTGATCGTCGAAAGCAGCAAGAGCAAAGGAGATTAGAAAACGAACAAACTAAACCGAGTCCTCCGCGTGTCGCCAGTCCACCGCCTCCACCAACCTTCTCGGAGGAACCCTGTTCCTTTCAGCAGAGCCGCCCCGTCGTGGCACCTCGCCCTATTATTCTACCATCACGGCCTTTCCCCCCATCTTCTCGGCCTGTTTGTCGGGTGGCCCCATTCCGCGTGGTCCCCGTCAACCCCGATCCGGCCCCCCTGCTCGAACCCTCGTACTCCCCGGTTCCATCCCCGACCCCGTCGACAGCCTCGACCGTTGAGGTTCTCGAGGAAGAGGTCAATCCCGAAATAGTCACCTTAGATTGATTATTACTTTCCTTCCCAAGATTCTTGTTTCTATTCCACGAACATTCCTTCTCATATCTTTTACTTTTAAATCCGACTTAATTTAAGTTAACATTTTGTAATTTTATTTCCCTTAGGTTAAATTATCGTTGTATTTCTTATTTCTCGTAAGTCTTATTATCATATTCTACCCCTCCCAATTATAAATTTTGTGCTCAGTATACACATACACACCGCGCACATATTTAGTTAAATTCATGTAAACTCTATTCTACGATTAATTGTAATAATAGCGGGCAGGATGTGCATTGAATAGGTTTCCCCTTCAAAAATCCTGCCCGATCACCTCCGCACTAGTGTAACACCCGCGATGAATACACCTTACACAAACACTTTCACTTTAAAATATTTCAATTCTCCGTTTAAGTTGCCTATGCCTTACTAAACTGTAATATCGATAGTTTGCTCAAATTATATTTAGAATAAATGTTTTTTTTTTCATGTTAACTGTGAGTTCCCACCTCATTTATTTGTAACTTAAGATTCACCCATTACTCATCCCCCACCTCTCGAGATCGCACAGGGTCCGATCCTAAGTTAAAGGGATTAAATTTCCTGACTTAAAACAGGACCGACGATCGCACCGCTCTAGGAAGGCGTCCTACCGTTCCTACGGACGTCGACCCTTCCTGAGCCATTGAAAAGTGCGTTCCGCTCGCGCCACGCGCCTCAGAGCGTACCTGCGAGCGACATTTGTGAGTATCTGGTTGCGTCCTTCCTTACCCCCTACCCCTCTGGTTAGCCTTTCCTTCGCTTCCCAGTTTTTCTTATCCTAATCCAGGGGTTGGACGTAAAAATAATAAATATTTAGTTTTTTCAGCTAGTATATGCTTGAGCGATGTTTCCTTGCCAAGATGCATCGTCTGTCAAATCTACATACACTGCTAACGCTAGTGCAATGTTTACTTGCCTAGATACATTATCTGTCAAATCTACATACACTGCTAGAGCAATATTCCCTTACCAAGATACATTATCTGTCAAATCTACATACACTGCTAACGCTAGAGCAACGTTTCCTTACCAAGATACATTGTCTGTCAAATCTACTGTTACGTGCGAGCAAAATTTAATCTAAAAATAGCCAAGAATGTTAAGAGCGAAGAATCGATATTGATTAATTATCCGATTTCTGATGGGGAGACGGTTCGCAGGCCGCGGTTCACAAGGCATAAAATTACACCTAGTGATAAGACCTTCCTCCTCCTTCAAGACATAAAGACAAAAGAAGTGGTGAGAAGCTCGCGCGGGGGGGTTCTTGCCACTTGAATATAAATAAGCGCGAAAAATCATCGATAGTCAGTTGTTGTTGGGAATCAGTAGTTGTTATTGAGTTGTCAGTGCTCAAAATTCAACAGTCTTTAAAAATTCTGACTTAAGACAGATCTTAACTGCAATTTGAATCATATCAATCTTAAGTGTTACGTCCTGCAGACTCCACGATTTCCCTTTTTCGCGGGAATTCTTGTGCGCCTAAGAGTGGCCCTTAAGATTAGGATACACAAACCGAGCACGGACGGTTGTCGAACGGGGAGTGAGTTTAGATCTCCTCACATTCCTTTTTTTTATGATCAAATAAAACCAACCCCCCAGATTACGAATTGGTAACAGACGGGGCGTATGGTGACCAGATTCTCAGCAACCTTATCGGGCCCATAACTATAAACCCGGCGACACGACGCGTAAAAGGGGCCTTAATTCCAGACAGGGGTTGATGGGGATCTGTACTGTATCGTGCGACTAGCTCAGATTTCCCGCGCAATGTTCCGACAAACAGAAACGAGATCTAAAACGTGCTTTTGGAAATCTTGTAAGAGCACGTGGCGGAAGTTTCTGTTTGCACTTAGCAATAAAACTGCAATAAAACTGCACTTGAGATTGGAGGGATATGCGTCGTCTGTCGGTAATTCGAGCAGGGTTGCGAGATAAATAAGGGACCCTAATAAAAGAGAAATCGGCGATAGTCGAAAAACAGATGAGTCACTGGAGGAAACGATAGGTTGCACCCCCAGCAAGACAGTGGGGGCCTTACGAGGGGACTCACCAATGAACACCCGGAAAAATCGACAACCGTCTCTAGCTTTCTAGGATAGGCGAAAACTTAAGAATCCAGCTCTTGGGTGAAGACCATCCCACCCAATAAGAAATCCTTCAGACAAAAATTAGAAACATCCCGCCAACCAGAAGTTCCCAAACTGAAAACCTGACACATCCCACACGCAATTCACCCTTCCCATCCTTAGAACTTTCCTATATAAATCGCGACATCGCAGGACTTGCTCTCTTGCGCAGCTCCTCTTCAGCCAGATCATCTCGTCGCCTCCTTTCAATTTACTGCGCCAGATTCAAATCTCATCTTGAGTTCAAGTTAAATTCTGTGCGTGAACTTAAACCCATCGAGTGCCAACTAGAGCCTATCCACAGCACCCAAGGAGAGCCAGCGATTTCAAAGAACCAGCTATTCGATCACCGACAAGTAGTAAGTTCTACACACACCATATATATATATATATATATGCTCCCCTTCTTCTTCATATATCCACGCGTTAGGGAAGTCTCCCAGTATAGCCCTTCCATCCCTCTTGCTACCCCTGTTCCGAATTAGCCGATTTATCGGTCGATTCCAAACAATCTCCTTTGCTTTGAGTTAACTGGCTCGGTGGACTCGGGGTATGTTGCTTTGAGTTAGCTGGCTCGGCGGATCCGAGGTATGTTGCTCTGAGTTAACTGACTCGTCGGTGGACTCGGGGTACACTGCTTTGGGTTAGCTGGGTAAGCGGACTCGGGGTATATTGCTTAGGGTTAGCTGACTCGTTGGTGGACTCGAAGTACTCTTTAGATTTATTCTCCAAAGCATGAGGAGACTTCCCCGCACGTGACGGACTTAAATTTTAACAATCCGCTAATTCGTAGTGGATTCGGCCGGTCCCACCAATAAGAAGTCGCGAAACGCCGCGAAACACGGGAGACGTCGCCACAAGCGGGCCCGCAGGGAACCGGAAGAACCTTGTCCCACACAGCCCGGTGCTTCGCGTCTCGCCACTCCACCGCCCCCACCAGCCTTCTCAGAGGAACCCTGTTCCTCACAACAGCGTCGCCCCGTCATACAATCTCGCCCCATTATCCTCCCATCTCGGTTTTCCCCCGCACCTTATCGTCCGGTTTGTCGGGTGGCCCCATTTCGCGTGGTCCCCGTCAACCGCGATCCGGTCGCCCTCCTCGAACCTCCCGACTCCCCCTCCTCTTCCCGAGGACCATCCCCGACTCCGTCGACCACCTCCACCGTCACCCTCGAGGACCATATCGATCCCGAGGTCGTTACACTAGATTAACCCATGAAACCTGTTGGAATAAATTTAATTTATGTGTGTTGTGATCTTATATGTTTCACAACCATATACATCTCACTGCATCCGACTTAGTATGCTTGATTCAATTTAATAACACACATACCTTACATATATGTCCGACCTTCGCTTTCATAAATGTATTCTACTCATTTGCCTAATTCTCATTTATTGTTTACCTAGTTTATATTGTCATAATAAATGTTGTCTTATGTTAAACGTTGATTTCAATCTGCATTCATTATAACTGGCCACCTCTCCTACTCATCTCCCTCTCGAAATTGCACGAGGTCCGATCCCGAGTTAAAGGGATTAAATTCCTTGACTCGAAAGAGGACCGACGATCGCACCGCTCACGGAAGGCGTCCTAGCGTCCCTACGAACGTTGACCCTTCCTGAGTCATAAAAGTGTGTTCGGGCTCGCGCCACGCGCCGCAGAGCGCGTACCTGCGAGCAGTATTCTTAAGCTTCGAGTTGCGTCCTTCCTTACCCCGACCCCCCTGGTTAGCTTTTCCTTCGCTTCCCAGATTTTCTTATCCTAATCCCGGGGTTGGACGTAACATAAGCAAAGGTTGTAAGAAAATTCTCCTTGAATAAAGGTGATTTAAATTCTATTTCTTAAACTAATTTACTCTAAAAACCTTTAATTCCACAACCCTTAACTGTCGCTGCCAAATTGCGTGGCAACAGAAATTTCCTGATTCTTGTCGCTGCCAAATAGCGTGGCAACAGGAGTTTTCCTTTAATCTACTTTCATGCCTAGAAAAGGGGGCAAAAAGTCCCAAATTAAAAAGATTAAATTTCAGATTAAACAAACCATTCAATTTAATCAAGATCCTTTTCTATTATTTCTCAAATTAAAGGAAATTCAAGATAATAAAATTCGCACTCCATATAAATTAATCCCTTTGGATTTAAAACTAGATTTTCTAAATTTTGATTTAATAAACAAATCTGACCCTCGTTATAAAACATATAAAATTCGTTTTCTCTTCGGACTGGATTAATCGCACAACCTGGTCCAAATCCCGGGTAAATTACTTGAATGTTTTGACCCAAAAACGGACGAACTAACTAACTTTTGACAGAACGTGACACTACATACACTGCTAACGCTAGAGCAATATTTCCTAGCCAAGATACATTATCTGTCAAATGTATATACACTGCTAATACTAGAGCAATGTTTCCTTGCTAAGATACATTATCTGCGATGACATATTTTTATAATATATATGAAATCAATTTCGAAAAATGACATCTGATAAATTTTTATCACACGATATTTTATATGTATGGAATAAAACACAACTAATTAAATTATAATTATATCGAACTGGAACACTCGGATCGGATATTAGAGGAAAATCGACTTTGTAAAATTTAACAAAAGCATTCGCTGTAAAGGAATTAGAGACATATATGTGACATATGTAATTGTTATTCATTAAACTAAATTTTAATTAAATTCGATGAAAAAAGATACGCCGACTTCGGTACCAATTAAATTGAAATAACCTGCGAGAGTTTTGAATTTCAAACTTATTAATGGACGTGATAAACAACTGCGAATTTTATCCACATCCCCCAAGCCATTTGTTAATAAATGCTTGTTTTTATTAAATAATGTTTCAAAACAGAGTTTGCGTATACAAATACACGCAGATCCGTGTAGATCTATCAGATAGGTTTGCATGCGCGCTCGCGTAGTTATTGTTCGTAAATAATGTTAATCGCCATAATGCAAAGGAACAGGAACTGTTATATGGTAAATAAACGCATAATTAACTGCTATATATTATTGTTAAATTATAGTATTCACTGTCGGACGTGAAAGCTTTTGCGATTATTTGTGTAACAAATAAATTAATATAAATTATGAGTAAGATATCGCTTTATCAGATGTTATTTTACAAATAAAATTGTCTGTCCGTAATGTAAGTTACATATATTTTGTTATAATAACTCGTACAAGATTCTTGCCAAACACATAATAAAAGAGATATATTATAAGACAAAAAGAATTATTAGTAATATTTTCTAAAATTTTTTATTTTTTTCACAGTCACGCAATCCCGACATTTATCAAAATCAGTATTAAATCACCACGAAATTATCTTATTACAATCTTTTAAACCGTATCACGCAGATAAAGATATTATTGCATCGTTAAAATATTTATGCGACATTTTGTAGCACGTTGTACATCGTCGTAATAATCATAGCATGAACAATGTCTGTTGCAATCGCATTCATAGTCGCGAAGATAAAGAGGAAAAAAAGATATGTTTTGAGGCTAAAATGTACAAGTTAATAATTGAAAAAGACTTGCAAGAAATTTTTCCAAATACTTGCATCGTATTGAAAATATATCTCATTCTTATGACCACGAATTGTACAAGCGAAAAATCCTTTTCAAAACTGAAACTGATAAAAAATCGATTAAGGTCATCGATGGGCCAAGATCGACTCAATAATCTTTCTCTTGAACATTGAAAGCGATTTATTGAGAACAATTTCCTATTCTGATATTATAGACGATTTCGCGGAAAAAAACACGTAAGATATTATTATAATCATATCATATTATAGTTGCAAATTAATGAATCAAACCAAAAATATTGCCAAAATAATAATACATCTAATGTTAAGTATAATTGTATGTTAATTAAGATATGTTTTAACTCTGAAAATAAATTTAAACAAAAACCATACATTTCGTTCAATTAAGTATTATCCTATTCAGAATATAGCATTATTTGTATTATATTAATTACAGTTCCTTTTTCAGTGCTCAAATGTTCAATTAACTTTCAAAAAATTCTCGCCTTACATAGGCCCCCACCAAAATCTGCCTAGGGCTGCATATTAGATTAATCCGCCCCTGGCGATCTCGGAGCGATTTCTATAGTATCGTGGACATAAGGCTTAAAAAGGGCGGGTAGTTTAACTATAAGGGTTTAACTCAGTCAGGGTTTAACTCATTGTCAGTCATCTCGTCATAGAATTTAAAAGTAATGGTACGTTCGACCCTTCAATATTCGAAAAATTCAAAAGTTCGGTGCAGTCATCTCAGGATGTGACACAGCTTTCTAATTCACTCTGCTCGACACTCGTAATAAATTTCTTTTTTTCTTGCTTTTCAGAATTAACTATTGTTCATTCCGTAAATGTTTTACCTTGAGTGCAAGCGGTGTCCTACATCATAAAAGAATTTCTAACAGACAGATGAGTTATATTCGTCATAAAACAATCCATGCTATAAAACGATCTTATCCGTTTCTGTTTTCCTTTCCTTTCCGAATGGAAATAAGATGCTTAGACTAAAGCTTGAAATTACCCAGTGAAAATTATAGGCGGAGAACTTGGAGCCAAAAAAGTCTCTGAAATGACAAAAGCTAGTTTTTTGATAGTCGATTACAGTACTGGTGTACATGAATATGCTCTGGTCAGTCAAGCAATCATTAGGACAGGTGTCATAGGTGAGCTGTCAAACATGTCGCGATTAACGAGTGCATAAAATGAATTGACAAAGACTGAAAGTTTTTCTGCAGGTTACACATTGCATATAAAGAAGAATTATCTTAGTCAGTCAGATGTGTGTTAGGACGGGGGTGGTCGGTCAGGCTCGGAGCATGTATGAAAAAATAATAATGTGCAACTCATTTACAAAGTCTAAAAAAATTCTTATAGGTACTTTATACGATATCAAACATAAAAAAAGTAGTCAGTCAACCATTCGATAGGACAACGCCCGTCAGTCAGCGTAAAAAAGTGTGAACATTGTGCGCGCGCGATCGGTGTGGCGGGCGGCGACTCGCTCTTGTCTTCGTTATTGATTGACGTCATTCCTACTAATTTTAGTTTAAAATATAATTGAATTATTAATAATAATATTCATAGTATTAATTTCCTATGAAAATCTGATTTTTAATAAAAAAATGTAATTACAATTATTAGAAAATAAATATTGAGCAATTTAAGTACGTAAAAATTATTATAGTATTATATATACAAAATTTTATTTGCAATAATGAAATTCATCAACTTCATTACCAAATTGAAATTCGCGCGTACAAAATTTGTGGTATAGTGACAGGTGAGAGGTAACAGATGACAGGTAAGAAACGAAACTTTTAAATGCTATTACTAAATGTCGCTATTGCTAAATGTCAATTCATTAATGACGTCGTAATTCAACCACCGTTGGAAGATACAGGTATACAATTTATATTTATAAAAGTCTATTATCTTTGATAATATATTGAATTTAAATTTATTTTTTAGATTCTTAATCCGAAACATCGGAACATTGTATTTATAATGAAGAAGAAGACAGCAATGATATAGATTATTCCGATAATGAATTTGATTCTTTGGAATAAAATTTTGTAAATTATAAAGTAACTTGGATGTATAATAAAAACTTTTTTACTTACTTAAATTGCTTCATATTTATTTTATGATGATTATATTAAAAAATTAATAAGAATAATATTAAATAATAAACAAGACAAGAGCGAGCCGCCGCCCGCCGCACCGATCGCGCGCGCACAATGTTCACACTTTTTTACGCTGACTGACGGGCGTTGTCCTATCGAATGGTTGACTGACTACTTTTTTTATGTTTGATATCGTATAAAGTACCTATAAGAATTTTTTTAGACTTTGTAAATGAGTTGCACATTATTATTTTTTCATACACCAGTACTGTAATCGACTATCAAAAAACTAGCTTTTGTCATTTCAGAGACTTTTTTGGCTCCGAGCTCTTGGACTTTTTTTGTATTTTAGGATTAGCTATGGTAGGTACGTTTCATGTATACCTTAAACGCAGGTAGTCCGGAAACATAAAAGAAAGACGGATTAGTCACACTATGTCATAAAGCGGTCCTGCTCGTTCCTTTTTTCCTCCCCCCCCCCCCCCCCGTCAAAATAAGATGCTCAGAGACTAAGGCTCGAAATCACCACGTAATAAATTATCTTTTTCTTTCACGCTTTAAACTTAGCTATTGTACGTTTCATGAATTTTGAACACAGGTAGTCCTAAATCATTAAAAAAAACCTTTTTCTAAAATGGATATCGTACCTACGGTGATCCGGTGACCATAAATCCTTTTTTGTCAAGGACAGTCTTTTATTTCAAGTAGCTGTCTTTCAAATTTATTTATTTTTTCAATACACAATTTTATCTCTTTTATTTTTACAATAATGGAAAATTCTTTTCTGCTTAACATTGCAATGTCTAGCGTCGTACTAATATGAGAATTTTTACGGAAACATAAATAATTTTTGAAGCAGTGAAAAGTTGAAACTCTGGAAGCTTGCATTTGCACAAAATGTAACTATTATTATAGATAAATTAATAAATTAATAAATTGTTTATTTGCGCAGTCCATATGTCGATGATTCTAGCTATAGATACTCGCGGTACTCACAGCATCTAAAAATATTATATTTTTACAATTGCCTGCGTGATACATCTTCAGCCGAACAAGTTTTACAAAAAAAAAACAACACATTTTAACAGATAATGAAGATACAATTAGTGTTTAAATAAGCTTTAAATAAAAAAAAGCGCAACATGTACGACCACCGAATCAAGAGATACATGGTAGTGTCTCGCGCCAAGTACACTGTTGGAAAATTTGTGTTAAATATAACATAAATCACATGTCCCAAACAGTCCACTCAAATTTTTGTGTTAATTTAACATAATATTGTTAAATGGTAACACCGATACTATGTTAAAATATTTCAACAGAAAGAAAATGTAAATGTGTACAATTAACATAACTTTTATGTTGAAGTTAAAATTGTAAGATAAAATCAACACTCTTTTTCTGTAAATTTTTATTCCCATTTCTGTTATACAGTAAAATCAACACTATTTTTCTGTAAATTTTAACATTTTAAATTTTAAATTTTAACATTTAATAAATACGTTTAAATTGTGTTACTTTAACATATTTTTTAAATTATTTTAATAATTTTACATTTTTAATTTGTAAAGTTCAATTAACATAGCAGGCATATGTTAAATCTACACATGTATTGTTGATTATTTTACACAAAAATGTTAACAAAACTACAAAAATTTTCCAACAGTGATATACGCGTAGCACAAGACCGCCTCGTGTATTCTTACCCGATAATTAAATTTGTAATAAATGATAAATGTTAAGTTAATATAGAATATAGGTTGTACTTACCAATTAAATTAGTCGCGACACCATCTGTTCCAGAGTTGATCCGTCCAATGTCCACAGTGCTTTGCAAATTAAACGCAAATATTATTAAAACCCGTGATATATACACATAAGACATAATATATCTAGCGTTTGCCATTATTTAAAAAATGGAAAATTCCTACTGGGATTATTGGGAACTAGGAATAGAGGCGCACGTTACATGCGGCACGTCACGTATACGGCGACGGAGTGGCGCGGACGTGGGAAGTGCCAGTTTCAAGGCCATACGCCCCCACAAGCGAGCATCCGTGTACGTGTGCGCTCGGCGTTCGGCCGGCTTCGGGCGCCGCCGTCGCCAGCTGCCGCGGCCGCGCCACCGCGCCGCAAGAATCATGGGTGCATTCGGGGAGCACGCTATTAGCACAATTATCGTCCAAAGCTGTTCGTTCGAGGAGACGCTTTGTGGCGCTGTGATATACGATGATGACGTCACTGTAAAGGCAGCGTGACGTCATCACTCGCGCTATTTTCGCTATTATTTTCGAGGTGAGGCACGAAATGCTATTGGCGCTTAAGCTGCGTTCGGGGAGCTTGCTATCGCTATCGCGCTATTGGCTCCTCGAACGAAATTCATAGCGTTTGCGTTTATAGCGTTAATAGCGTCTCCCCGAATGCACCCTACATAATACGTGTATATTATATCTCGCCGCTTATATGGCCCTTTTTGTACTTAAATATGAAATGGAAATATATTTTATACATAAAAGATATTAAATTAAAGAAATGAAGAACAGAAAGAAGTAAAAATTATAAATAATAATAGAAATCCACCCTTGGCCAACATGTACGCCTTTTTCTTAAAAATGTTCCGTTATCAATTTGAAAAAAAATAACTTTTTGTTAGTGCAAGAAAAATGGAATTAAAAATTAAATTAAATGTTAAACTGTTAAACTTATACATTGTAAACTCCATGTAAGAATATAAACAAAATACTTTTACATATTGGTATAGTACGCATTGCTTTATTTATGTTATTAATTCTTTGCACTTGTATAGCTTCTCATTAATTAATAAAGAAATGGAAAGCAATAGAACATTTAATTTTTGTAAGGTTTTCTCGTCAATCAGGTGTCCCCTTTATCGTCTAATCTATCGACATGGCTCCATATGGCAATCGAGTCGTGTGATTTTCCGTGAAAAACAACTTATTTGGTTATATAGGCTAATGTTTGTCGCTGAGCCAGTGAGCTCTTCTTTCGTGTACTCATCCCTTTCATCTTCGTTTCGATTCGCGGCAGCGAATCCACGAATCCGTGTGTGAAACGGCTTAATTTCTAAATAATTTCTAGACTCGCGTCTTGTCGTCATCTAGACATCTGTATGACTGCATCTTATACTTGGCGTAGAGAGCTCTTCCTAAATTTCACGGTATTTCCAATCTTTCTAATTTCTATCTTTCAGATTTCTGTTTGTATTCTTTTAGTTCTTTTTTTATTTTTCTTCGTCTTTTTCCTTAATATTTCTATTTATTTTTCTTATATACGTATTTCTCTATTTTTTTCTTCTCCTTTCTTCGTTCTTTTTCACAGTTCTTTTTCTCTCCTTTTTTTAATCTTAACTTCTATCTTTCTTTCTGTTGCGTTTTTTCTATTACATTCTATTTTTCTTTCAACATGGAAATATGTGATAAATCAAAAACAATGTCTAAGCGAAAATTTGTAGAAGCTTGGTTTAGCGATGATCGCTACAAGCCTTGGATATGTCAAGTATCATTTGATAATACTTTGTATAATTGCATAATATGCAATAAAAATTTTTCGTGCAGCTCATCGCATGTTTCCAGACACGCGGATTCTGCGTGTCACAAAAATAATATTAAAAAAAATATTATAGATGATGATAATAACAGTATAAATGTCACAGAATAACAAGGACATCATAAACAAAAATTTAGAAAACAATTGTTGTATAAAAAGGAATTCAGACCATGGTTACGCGAAATGCCAAATGATGTCAACTCAACATTTTGTTCAATTTGTGATTTATCAATTGCTTGCGGACTATCACATATATATCGACACGCAGAATCCAAAATGCATAGAGATAAGTTGGAAAAAAGTAATATAGAACCAGAACGAAGATTTGAATACCGATGAATCACATTTGTCGTTTGATGAGCGTATAAAATCTTTAGATATTAGATATTAGATTTGCTGCCTTTATTGCAGAAAAAAATATCCCTCATTAAACTGTAACAGAGATTCTCAGTTTTTTCAACAGGTAGACGATCCGAATCTATTGAAAAGCATGATTATGGGTCGAACGAAATGTAAAAATATTATATCAAATGTTTTATGCCCGATAGAGACAGATCACGTCGTTAAGAATATTTAGCATACGAAATTTTCTATTTTTATAGATGAAACATCAGATATAACTAACAACAAATGGATGACATTTTTTGTACGATACGTTGATTCCGAGACTTTAGACACTCGGTCGCAATTAGTAAAATTAATTGATATTGATGCAAGAGATTCTAGTGCAGAAAAATTATTTAATGCATTTAAATACAAAATGTATAAACTGCAGATTCCGTTTTCAAATATTCTTGCCCTGTCATGCGATAATGCGTCTGTGATGACAGGAAAACATTTATCTTTCAAAAAAAAACTGCAAGAAAAGTGCAAAAATTTATTAACATTTTCATGTCCATGCCATTCCGCTGCATTAGCTGCGCACGCTGCATGCGCTAAAATACCCCCATTCTGTGAAGAATTCCTCAGAAAAATTTCAAATTATATTAACGGCAGTCCGAAGCGTTCAGCTATTTTCGATAAATTTTGCGAATGTTTCCAAGAAAAAAATCGCAAAATTTTGAAGTTATGCGGTGGCTTTTACATTACTTATGTGTCGACAGACTACTCGAGTCGTGGGATATATACTATAAAATATTTTCTTAACGAAATGGTCATTAGCGATAAAACAAATAAGTCTGAAGTATTAAAAGACTTACTTGCAAGTATAATATTTTCTGAGCAGAAAAATCATAAACCTATTAACAATATTAATTTAGGATCAGAGTGCGAGAAATATTTTGATAAATTAATCACAGAAGGACATGCAGATGTAATTTCAAGTATTCGACAAAACTGTTTGCAATTTTCTGTTGCTGCCGAAGAAATTAGAAAAAGATTACCAATGCATGATGTATTTTTATATAAATTACAAGTTTTTAAACCTTCTGTAGCTTTATTTGACAGCAACGGAGAAACATCTTTCAATGATATTTCTTTTATCACAAAAACCCTGAGTGGTTTTGATGAAAATAGTTTAAAGGAAGAATGGCTTGCATTATATCATGATTTTACTATTGAGGAAAAAAAGAATATTTCCACATTAAAGGAGGGGGTCCAAAAATGGCCGTTTTGTGCCCCGCTGGGAAACCTGTGAAACATTTTTTTCCACCTTATTTAAGGTTGAAATAAGAAGGAAATAATAGTCATTTACCCAGGAAACCACGGGAAATATTTTAAAATCTATAATAATGTGTTTAAAACGTCTGTTAAAGTAACTGTGTTTGAGCGGTTTAATAAAAGGTGAAACGTTTTAAAACAAGCACTACATTTCCATTTAATGAATTTTGCATCATGAAATTGTATATAATATTTTTATTACATTTAAATACATATTTTTTATTACATACATATATATATTTTTTTATACTTTCTGTATATACACATATATGCAGTCACATCTTTTTATTTTTGTTCTGTTTCTTTACTAACTACGTCAACCATTTATGAAAAATATTCAGATATATTTGAAAGATTACGAGATTTAATGTTCAGAATCTGATTCAGATGAACCATCATAATCATCTTCAAAATAATTATTTAAATATATCTGAATATTTTTCATAAATGGTTGACGTAGTTAGTAAAGAAACAGAACAAAAATAAAAAGATGTGACTGCATATATGTGTATATACAGAAAGTATAAAAATATATATATATGTATGTAATAAAAAATATGTATTTAAATGTAATAAAAATATTATATACAATTTCATGATGCAAAATTCATTAAATGGAAATGTAGTGCTTGTTTTAAAACGTTTCACCTTTTATTAAACCGCTCAAACACAGTTACTTTAACAGACGTTTTAAACACATTATTATAGATTTTAAAATATTTCCCGTGGTTTCCTGGGTAAATGACTATTATTTCCTTCTTATTTCAACCTTAAATAAGGTGGAAAAAAATGTTTCACAGGTTTCTCAGCGGGGCACAAAACGGCCATTTTTGGACCCCCTCCTTTGATAACATGTGGAAAGAGATTCTAAAACATCAGTCTAATAATATTGCAAAGTATCCTAATTTAACATTACTTCTGAATGCGATATGTACGTATAGTCCATTAGTAATCATGAGAAACATAACATTTAATTTAATTTTAATTAATTTCTTTATGTACTATCAATAAGTTATTTTTCAAAAATTAATAACGAAACTGAAAAAAAGACGTACATGTTGGCCAAGAGTGGATTTCTATTATCATTTATTATTTTTACTTCTTTCTGTTCTTCATTTCTTTAACTTAATATCTTTTATGTATAAAATATATTTCCATTTTATTTTTATTTTTAAGTATGAAAAGGGACATATAAGCGGCGAGATATAATATACACGTGTAGGCATGATTCTCGCGGCGCGGCTGCTGGCGACGGCGCTCGAATTAGACCTGATAATTTAGAATATTTAATTCAATTTTTTTGTATTAATAATTAAAATAAAAAAGATTATTTACATAAATATTTATTACCTAGGTGTGATATAGTTCACAAAAATCATATGAGAAATATAAATATATTTTTATACATTTGTCTTCGACGAGCGTGATGAGAAACAGAGTCTTACAGATATATAGATAAATATCTTTTTTATTTTAATTATTAATACAGAAAAATTGAATTACATATTCTAAATTCTCAGGTCTAAAGAAGAATATCCAATTCTTTAAAAGAAAAGTAACAAGCACTTGTAATGAGTTAATGCAAAGAAAAGAAACCCAATTTGTAACGCTGATAAATTCCCTCAAAATCGTAATCTTTCTCTCCCAATTGACAATTTAACTGAATTTATAAAATTTAATGAGAGACTCAAAGATGATGATAAACTAAGAGAAGATATGGTGAGCAAAATAAAAAAATAATATTTATTAATTTGTAATTATTTATGGAAACATTATACATATACTATAATATAAATACACCTAATTAAATTTTCAAATATTGTTTCCAGAATAACAATATTTGAAAATGCTCGGAATACGTATAGAAAAAGATAAAGTTGTTATACCAACAATAAGTTTTTAATGAATATATTAAAAAAGTTTATTACAGCAAAGATTGCAATGAAATTTACTGGCTCTTATATATTTTATATTTGAAGAAAATCATTTGTTCAAATGTATTTAAATAAATGTATTATAAATGTATTTATTTTATATCTTTTATGTACAGGATAATTTCAATATAATTAAAAGATTTATTTAATTAATAATTTTCACGTTTTAATTGTGACATAATCAAGAGACACGATAATGTCTCGCGCCTAGTGCGGAAAGGGACACGCGAAGACGCGAGTAAGACGCGCGAGCCGAGTACGATAGGATTTTACGATTCTCGTGGCTGGCGACGCTAGCTCGAGCAAGAAAGAGACGGCAGATGTATGTCAACGCTCTTCGGCCGCTCGAAGCTGGCCGAACGCCGAGCGCACAGCCGCTGCACACGTACACGGCTGCTCGCTTGTGTGCGCTGTGCTGCTGCTTGCTGTAAGCGGCTTGAATCTACCATCTCTGCCCCAAGTCGGCATATTCCTTTGTGCCCCTCCGTTTCCTTTTGTTCGCGTGCAAACGAGAAAGGACAAAGGAGCACCTTTTTTCTACCTGCGCCTCTACCCTTCCCCAACACTCGGTCTACGATTCTAAGAGCATTGCGAGCGCTAAATGATATGTACCATATGACTATGGGTACACGATGCGTTTTTGCTTGCTGAATTGCTATATAGCTAGATTTGCGTTGAGGGCAGCTGAAAATGCTGCTGGCCGTATTGCTAGCTTGGCTTCAGAATTTCAAATAATGCGATAATTTTCGTGCTAGTTGGACAGCTGACAGTAGCGCGCATATATTCTTTAATTTCAAACATATTTATTAATGTAATTTGGCGTGCGTACAAGCATAATTTCTCTTTATAGACCTCTATCAGAATTGAAATAGCTTCCTTTGTCCATTTTTCTTTCCATTACTTTTGCAACACGTGATGGACCGGTGGACGTTACATGTTTCCCCCCAGTTAAACCCTTAAGCAACTAAACGACGCGACGTGTGAAAAATAATTTTGCTCACGCGATCTAAGGCTGCGTCCTAATTGGCTCTCACAATGAGCAAACACAAAACCATGCAAGAAAAATAGCATTTTCTAATTTATCACTGAAATCTAGCCAAGCAGCATGACTAGCGAATACTACACAATTTCCAGCTTATTGTTAGCAATCAGGAAGATCATCAGCACAGGCGCGCGCAAGCATTCCAACAGACAAAATCGTACCGCGTGTCGTAGGTTGAAGATGGTGAAGATGTGAAGAACGTTATTCTACCACGTGGTTAATTTTACACGCTAAAAATGGCGCGCGGCCTCACATGTCCTCTTAACATTTCGCGTTTATGCGTTTTTTACATTTTAAAAATAAATATGCTGTACGCTTGTTTTAAAGGTCGTTATTATGCGTTATAATGCAAGTTAAAATTTGCAAGATAAAATTGTAAATAGATATACACGATATTTGCAATATCTGAAAATGTAATCGTCTTTTTATCGATTTTTCACGGAATATACTTGAGGCAGATTAAATCTTGTGAAATATGCATATTCTAATAGATCGTCAATGTGCGAACGCAAAATCTATATTTACACGATAATTAGAAATCGGATTATTATAAGGAATAAATGCAGGGTTAACATAGATTTTACTTACCAATTAAACGAATTGCAACGCCTCTTGTCCCAGAATCGATCCATCTTGTGTCCCAGCCCTTGTGTTCCGTTAATATTAACGACGAAACATTCGAGAATGTCGGTCTACTTGACGCGCGATATTTATTAATCAAGTAACTTAATAAAGACACACTTACAATTGATTAATCAGAAATACGGAATTAACATTGCACGTGCAGACAATCAAACTTATCAATTACGCGAAAACATATTACGTAAAATTATATTATTAATGCATAATCAATGTATTATTATTTTATTTGATTCTCCAATTCGCGATAATTCTCATTCCAAAAAATTTATTTATTTATTACTTTACTTACAATAATGCTTTTTTAACTTATATCGATGCAACACTAGTAATCGACTATGTGTCGTAAGTACAGCGTACTGAAATCTTTGAACTTGACCCGTCGAAGAACTGCTGAGAAGTGCCGCCGCCGTATGCCGAGAGTCCTCTCCTTTTATAGGGTCCAAAAAGGTTCTATAGATTTTTCTGGAAAATTCTGGTTGGTTCTATAGATGACTCGTCCTAAGGGTACCTATACATTCCTCAGGTAGGTGTTTCATGACGATACAGAGCGGTACGGCGGGTTGCCCATTCGAGCAGGCGCGCATGGTCGTTCACAATTGCGTTGACTTCGGTGCATCACCTATAACCACTCGCATATCTTTTTTACAATAAAATGGACTTTGTAGCGCCCGAAGTTGCAATACAATTGTGACGGATTTCCGTAGCAGTAACGTTAAAACAGAAGTCGAGATGACAATACAGGTTATGAAGTAAATTTTATTAAGAACACGAAAGACATCTTCTCTCTTACGAAAAAAGCTCGTACCATAGTCCATCATAATCATTATATATTATAATTTTATTACTTAAATTATTTTTTGCACACAATGTTTATGCACAGGACAAAAGTCAGCAATTAGTATATGTGTGCAAATTTAAATTATAAGTCGGCTAATAAATTTCATTCAATGTAAGTTTAAATAATGGCAGAAATCACCATTAACAAATCTTACAATATTCATTTTGTTTAATTAATAAATAATTTATCATTAAATTGATAATCAATTTAATATATCAATACTAATGAGCATTATATAATTCTTTATATAAATGATGCTGCTGCATCTTAAAAATCTTAATCTTAATCTCATAAACAAGAGGTTTATTAGTATAAAATATACATTTTAAATATGATGCTAATAAATAGTTTATATAAGGCAAATTATCATAATATTTAATGAATACTTTTCAGTAATAAATTCCTTGTAGATTTAAATGAGATTCAGTAGCATTATTTACATAAAGATGCTTATTAGCATCAGTATATTGAATTAATTATTAATGTTAATGATGAAATATTAATAATCTGAAATAAATGTTGTTAGACATAAGATCCGCTGATAATCGTTTTTATCGTTATAAATAACGATGGAAACGGTTATCAACGGATCTCGTGCCTAATAACATTTATTTCAGATTATTAATATATATATATATATATATATATATATATATATATTGTCACGTCTTTTTCACTCCCGGAGCGGTCCGGGCCGTGTGACGGATCAAAAGGGGAAGGAGAGAAGGATGATAGGCCTCTCCGGCAGTTCTCTCGCACCTCCGACACTCCACTAACCGAATTTTATTGTTGGGCGCCAGACGCGTGAATTCGCGTCCGCGAAATCGCGAGAAACTAAAGAGAGAGACGCAAGGCGAAATAAGTCGGTGTGCGAGGAATCGGCTAGCTCGACTTAATAGCAGGGCGCGCCCTCAGAAAAGATTTCTAATAACGAGACAAAAAATATTCTTGACATGTTTAATCTCATCACAACCTGAAGTAGTATAAAAATAAAACAATATTGAGATTAAATCAATAATTCCTATTCTCTTCTCTCGAATAAAATAACATTGACTTAATATATTGAGACAAGAATATATAAATTTAAGCTTATATATTCTTGCGTTTAGACTAATCTTCACGCGACGTTATAACTTATAACGTGAAGATTAGTCTAAACGCAAGAATATATAAGCTTAAATTGATATATTCTTGTCTCAAGATATTAAGTCAATCTTATTTTATTCGAGAGAAGAGAATAGGAATTATTGATTTAATCTCAATATTGTTTCATAACGCGCGATGTTAGAGCCATAATATTAGGCGCAATCCGCGCGACGGCCGCGCGCCGCGAAACGCCTGAGATGCATCTAAATATCCATTATCCAGATATTATTCCTGAAATAGGTCCTCTTGAGCCATTATCATGTATTAGAATGGAAGCTAAACATAGAGAAGGAAAACAAATAGCCTATTCGTCTGCCAACAGAATCAATTGATCTTATTCTATAGCTATCCCTGGTGGAAATATTTTTACAAATTTTCACGCAAAAATTATGCGAAAACTACAATTTCTTATAATATAATTACAACTTTTCACGCTATTTTCACGTAATTTTTACGTCAAAAGTACGCGATTTGGGCCATGTTTGTAATTTTTCATAAATTTACGTAGAAATTTTTATGAATAACTACAACTTTTTGGATATAGGGGAGACCGGGGCCTAACCGTCGCCGGGGTTGAAGCGTCAAGTCAAATATCTCGGAACCTGTATATTGTGCGAACTCGCTATTAACATTGTAAACGCTGCTTATGATACCCATGTGACCAACGGAGTTTCGGCAGGTTATCTGCCGTGTTATGATTTTTACGAGGGCAAACGTGTTTTCGGAAGGTGAAAGTGAAATTTTCTGCGCGTGGAAATTTTGTAATATCTGCAATAATATTTGCTCTCCAAATCTCAAAGTACGTGATTATAAAGAGTAATGCATGCTGAACACGAATCCAGTGTAGTTTTTTCATTATCGTTGATGTCTAATATTTCGTGGGCGATCAAACCTGAAACTTGTGCTTGGGGCCTATCCGTCAGTAAGCACCCGGGATTTATCCGTCAGTCTCGTCACTGTGGCGCGCCGGGCGCACGACTTCGGCTCACGGCGATTTCAGGTTAGGTTTCCCTCGAGCGTGATTCTGTCTTCCCTTGCACGTGCGTCAGTTTGTATAGGAGGGAAATAGTACGCACGTATCGTCGCAAAACGGGTGTTTTGGCCGACCGAAAAGATGGCGGACCGTTGTTTTTGAGATCGCTCGCGCTCACGGCACGTCGGCGAGGTACGGCGAGGCACGGCACGGCTCTGAGATCCCGCGATTTCCGCGCGAGAGTTGACATGCCGCGCGCGCAGTAGATCGTCGTTGTTGGTCGTTGTGTCAGTGACAGTCGCGCGTGCGACCGCATCGTCCAGCGTTCGCCGCATCGTCTCGGCGTCATTGTCGCCGGCGTTGTAGTGGTGGTGGTGTCGGTGGTGGTCATCGTCGTCGTCGTCGTCGTCGTCGTCGTCGTGGTGGTCATCGTCGTCGTCGTGGTGGTCGTGGCTGTCGTCGTCGTCGTCGTCGTCGTCGGCGCGTCGAGGAATCGGCGCGAGGACGCCGTCGAGTCGGTAAAATGGTCGCGCTCCACCGCGAGCTTTTCTAACCCCCCTGTCGCTATTTATCGCTCCCCCGCGAGAAACGCGGCTTGGTTAGGTTGCTCGAGGGTCCGCGCTGATCCTATGGCACCGGAACGCCGTCACGCGTGTTCCCCGTGGTTGCCCGCGTTGACAATATGACGTGCCGTTGGGGAGTTTACGATTTGGTTAACCTCTGTATTCACGTGCCTAAATTGTTTTATGGAATAAGTAAAACAATTATTTTTTAATAAATTTTTATATTTTTCTCTTAAAAAACAATTATTAAAATGTATCCTATCATTTTTCAGGATTAGATGTATGTATATGTGTTGAAAATGCAGTGTGACGGATAAACCCTGGGGGGGTGACGGTTAAACCCCGGCATTTTTGAGATTTCAATTTTTGCACCGTTGTCGTTTTTGCTCTATACCGGTTAAACAAAGCGACGTAGATAAAAATTTCCTTAATAAATTTTGTAGCTAAAGGTTCACTCTTTACAGTGGTATACCACATTTAACTTCAATTATTTATTTTCTTGTTAAAAATCGGCACCAAAAAAAAAACTGACGGTTAGGCCCCGGTCTCCCCTACTACAAAATAAAATATAAAATTTACTTAAATTCTCTCGTTGAACATTATTTTATTGCTGAAAATCTTGATTACGTGCAAGCTTAATTAAATAAATTTATATTGTACTTAGAAAATTTGCTTACCACCGCTGGATTTGAACCTGAAACCCCTGGCTCTTGAGTCAGTCACCTTCCGCACTGTGCTACAACATTGATTGATGAAGACGTTTCGTATTGTCTATATATGTTACACTTATTGTTAGCAGACGTACGGAAGGTGTCAGCTCTTAATAGGGTCGGCTCATTATATATATATATATATATTTCTTACAAAATTGATGTCGGTTATCTATTCGATATCGAATCGATGACTTATCGACATCGAATTTGACATTGAAAATCAGCCGATTTCAATCAAATTGTTTTGGCATTAAGTTGCTTCTTTCTAAGTTACTTGTGTTCAAAACTCTAAAAATTTTGTCTAAAATTAAGAGACTATCACCATATAGTATGCAGTTAGTCATCGATTCGATGTCGATCGATATCGAACCGATGACTATGCATACTCTCATATGGTGACAGGCCGATATTCATAGTCGGTTCTTATATTCAAGTCCGTCTTAAGTTGAATCTTAAAATGTCATGAACCAATCGCATAGCCGTATTAAGCCTCTTGCACAATGCCAGGCAACAGGCAATAGGAACAGAAAATAACAAAAAAATCGTTAATTACAACCTAAAAAATTCGAATACTATGATTGGTTGGCAACAGGCAATAGGCACAGAATTTCCAACGTGACGGAAACTCTGTGTCTATTGCCTGTGTCACTGTTTATTCTGTATTTATACATGTATTTATACATGATTTCTGATTTCTATTCCCTGTTCCTATTGCCTGTTGCCTGGCATTGTGCAAGGGGCTTTGGCGTCTTAAGACATAACTTAAGACGGTCTTGAAATAAGATCCGACTATGAATACCGGCCATTAGTCTCTTAATTTTAGACAAAATTTTTAGAGTTTTGAACACAAGTAACTTAGAAAGAAGCAACTCTTGATGCCAAAACAATTTGATTGAAATCAGCTGATTTTGTATGTTAATTTCGATGTCGATGAGTTTCCGGTGAATCGACGTTGAATTGACGTCGATTCGACATCAACCTTCTCACTGGATAAACATACTAAATATGCGACATGTTCGACATTTTTACATCAGGCTATGCTAAAATCTACAACTTTCAATAAGATCTGTTTCTATTCCTGCACTGCTAAACTAGTGCACACTGATGCAGTATAAGTTAGAGTGGGACAAGTATACTTTGTTTATATCTTAGATTTAATCATAAAAATATTTTTAGAATATTGTAGAAAGTTGTAAATAGTTGTAATTTTTACAATAATTTGCAACTTCTACAAATTACTAAAATTTTTATAAAAAATTTTGTTAGAACGTTGTAGAAAGTTGTAAATAGTTGTGATTTTTACAATAATCTACAACTTCTACAATTTACTACGTTCTCATAAAAAATATTCGCAGAATGTTGTAGATAGTTATAAATAGTTATGATTTTTACAATAATCTACAACTTCTACGATTTACTACGTCTCATAAAAATGTTCGTAAAAAAGTTGTTACAATTTTCTATTACTTTTTACAACTTACTACAATTTACTACAATTTACTACAATTCACCATGAATTTCTACAATTTTCACAAATTTGTAGAAATTTGTGATTTGTTGTAAAAGATTGTAATTTTTCATAGAAATGTGTAAATTGTTGTAAAATTATTTCCACCAGGGATAAAAGGCACCAACTTAAATTTTGCTGTCGGTTACTGGCTGGGAGAGGTTTATCCTTGAAAATATCATTTTCATCCGTTCAGACTGTCCATATAGGACTGAGGTAAAAGAATTTTCTAGTTTTCGTTATATATTACCTGAAGTTATATGTTTCGCAAAATGGAATATTGTTAAATGGATTAAAATTAATGACTCTCATTATGAGAATGGCATGTTGGTTGTTGTAGATTGGGAAAGAAGTAAAAATCCTCAATTTGGTTATATTTATACAATATCTGTATCCAGAGATAATATTGTATATTTTTTACTTAAGAAACTTACCACAGTAAATTTTAATACTCATTTCCATGCTTATAAAATTGATTTTACTGATCAATGGCATTACTTAAAATTTCAAGATTTGGCTATCCATACAGCAACCAACATCAGAATTATTGCTAATGATCAACGATTGGTTCCGTTCCGTTTTATTCTCCATTGATTTCTCTATGAAAGATAAATCAATGGAGAATAAAACGGCTTTCTATCAAATACGTTTTGTATGATCATAAGTGTAAAATCATAAATCATAAAAATAATCGAAAATCATACGTTTTGTATAAAAACGTAATAATAAAACGTTACAAAATAATAGCTGTTTTTGTTCATAAATACCTTTACTTCATTCTATCACAAAAAGGATCTTGAAAAAATAATATAATAGATTCCTAACAATCTACAAATTTTCTTTTTGCAAGAATAGAATAAGATTTTTTTTCAGATTCGTCTATTATTGAATCAAGAATATTATAGGATTGTCACAAAGTTCTATCTGTATCTTTCTAAGAAAGTTAGAGGGATAGTATCAAGAATATTTTATTCTAAACTTAAGAAATTTTCTATTTAAGATTAAAATATTGTTGTTTCAATAATAAATATGATTGGCCCTATTTCGATCCTATTTTATGATTAGATTTAAGAGTAATAGCATTGTATCTAGAAATCTTTTCTGAGGGTGGCGGGGTTGATTAAGGGCAGCGCGATGTTCGGCGGGGTGACACGCAAATCATTAACTCAGTCAGCTAACAAATGAAAAGGAACATTTATTGTAGAATAACTTTCGGAAAACAATGCGGCCATTTCGGCTTTCATTAATCAGAAAAAGCAAATAGATAGCTGATCACACGGGCGTCAAGTTTTGAACAATAAGAATGGCAGTAACGCGGACGCCAGAAATAAGCGGAGAATTACGTTAATTTAGTAAACGCGCGGAAGGCGTCGTTGATGAGCAAGATAATACTGGTAGAAAACTAAACTCACAAATACTTCGAAATCATAGCAGTCACGCAGATAATAATAGTAGAGTATTAAACTAACAAATAATATAGAATATCTACAGAAGTTACGACCGAATGCGACATAACTGGAGTAAACGCGAAATAATCGTGCGTCACGCTCGGAGCGCGTGAACTCAAGGTCCCAAGCGGCGCAAGGATTCTTTCGCCAAATTGCCTTAATCTAACGCAGATAGGGAACGTAACACAAGTGACATCCCAACGTAATAATGGTCGAACGCAACTCGTAATATCGCCAAGGGTATCCTGACGCGAAGAATAAGGCGCTGAGGCGCTTGGCATAACACGAAATACTAAAACTAACGCGGGGAAAGGTACGGAATTACCGCGAGTAATAACGGGACGCAATATTAGGTCAACGCAAGTAATATCTTAATGCAAATAATATCCTAACGCAAATAATATCCTAACGAGAATAATCAGTCGGTGTGAATAACGCGAATGACACCCCGACTCGAGAAATCAATCGGCACGATCAATATTCTAACGCGAATAATATGTCGGCACGAACGACATTCCGACGCAAATATGATTCTAACGCAAAGGCTTGCACGCAGTTAACATCGGAGCACAATCACACCAACGCGAATAATATCTCGGCGCAACCAATATCGCGTGGATAATCTAGGTGTCCTAACGCGAATCACACCTGACGCAATTAAACCAATGTATTTACAATATGTATTTATTTTACAGGACATGTTCTACATGTCCACCATTGTTCTCCAAACACAATGCGACTCTCCGCATAAAATTTTGTCGCACTCTACTTAGTGTGACGGGTGTAATATCGCGACTTGCTACCCGTATTCTTTCAATTAATTCGTTGCGATTCATGGGTAGTGTCTTATATACCTGATCGCGTATAAAACCCCATGCAAAAAAGTCCAGAGGCGTGAGATCAGGTGATCGCGGTGGCCACTCGTGCAGATCACTGTGAATGCCTATCCACCTGTTCGTAAAACGACGATTCAAAATCGTACGGGCGAAAAGGGAAGTATGGGCTGGATGGCCGTCTTGTTGGAAGATGATGTTTGGGCGGATGTGTAATGGAACATCTTCCAACAAACCGGGCAGTGTTTCCTCCAGAAACTCGGAATATACTTCTGCCGTGACATTGACATTTTCAGGGAAAAAGTACGGTCCAATAATCGTATCGTCCACAATCCCCATCCAAACGTTGACGTGGAATCTTCCCTGGACGTGCGTTTCTTTTATACAGTGGGGGTTCTCTACCGCGTAATGGTGTTCATTATGGCGATTAATCATGCCATCACTGCGGAAAGTGCTCTCGTCTGTCCATAATATACTCCGCAGAAAGTAGTCATCCTCAATATCATCAATATCGTAAATCTGTATGATATAAAGGTACAATAATGTATCTGTTTATTTTTTTTCATGTTTTTTATGCCTTTTTTGCAATTTGTTAAAAATTATTATTAATTTTCTGTTTATTACTTAGGTTGACATTTTATCGCGCAGACTTTAGAAGAAACGGTGATATGATTAGCCACGATATAAAAAACGCGTCAACGAGAAATATTCGATAAATGAAAGTTATTTGCCACGATTTCGTATGAAAGCTTAAAATATAGCTAATACATTATTAAACTATATAATTTACCTGTTCTGAGACCCAATCACAAAATCTTTCTCGACGGAGCAAATCTTGGGGGAGCAACATTTGAGTTGTGTGTCTCTTGTAAGGATGCATTCTTAAATCTTTCTTAATAATCCTATGTGCCTTGATATGGTCCATACCGAGATCATATCCGATACCTCTTGTGCTGGTGTGCGGATTTTCTGTAACTGCTTCTCTCACTTGATTGATAATTTCTTCCGGGCGATGATGATGATTTAGCGCGCGTGTTGACGCGTGTAACGTGCCATGCTGGACAAGGAGAGTTAATAAGGTATGGAAATACCCGTGTGCCGGGTGCCGCTTTTCAGGAAAGCGCTCAGCATACAAAATTGCGGCCTGCCTTCCATTTTTACGACATTCGCCGTAAATTAACAACATATTAGCCAACTCTTCGTTAGTATAACGAGGATGCTCCATCGTTCACCATTTGACGTTTTTAAAACAGACGAGTGCATTTTCCGTAGACGGACAAAAAACTATCTGGTCCGACGTTCTTTTCCTTGCGTGCAACGCGAGGATTGAAAACGCGGTAAACGACGGAACGTCCTCGTTATACTAACGAAGAGTTGGCCAATATGTTATTAATTTACGGCGAATGTCGTAAAAATGGAAGGCAGGCCGCAATTTTGTACGCTGAGCGCTTTCCTGAAAAGCGGCACCCGGCACACGGGTATTTCCATACCTTATTAACTCGCCTTATCCAGCATGGCACGTTACACACGTCAACACGCGCACGAAATCATTATCGCCCGGAAGAAATTATCAATCAAGTGAGAGAAGCAGTTACAGAAAATCCGCACACCAGCACGAGAAGTATCGGATATGATCTTGGTATGGACCATAACAAGGCGCATAGAATTATTAAGAAAGATTTAAGAATGCATCCTTACAAGAGACACACAACTCAAATGTTGCTCCCCCAAGAATTGCTCCGTCGAGAAAGATTTTGTGATTGGGTCTCAGAACAGGTAAATTATATATTGCTTCCTCATAGAGGAAGCTTTGTTTTCGTAAATTCGTATATGAACTTTTGATTGTGTATAAAGTTGGTTCTAATCAACCAAATTTAAAAGAATTATATATAAAATTGGGGTAGAAGAAACCAAAGAAAAGATTGTTTTTTGAGTTTTTTTTTCAATTTTTTCTACCACTATTCCATATATAATTCTTTAAGTTTTGGTTGATTAGTTTTTTAGTTATATAAAAAACACAGTGTAGTGTTAAATGTTAATCCCCTTTTAAGAAGGTATGAAATCGATGTTTGAACTTTGCGAAGCTGACCGAGTGTCGAGCGTTTATTTTATAAATGACTGTATAAGTTACTGATTTCATTTAACAGTAGTACCTCATGGGTGACGAAGAAATCTATTATGATTTTACAAACGTCGGTTAACTTTAAAAAAAAAACCTTAGTTTACTCACTATTCATCTCTTTCTAAGGGGGACAGTTAGAACATCTCAAGTCTCAATAATTGAGACTTCAAAAAATAATGTTTTAAAATAATAAAAAAGTGTGCAAGTAGAAACTTGCACATTGTTTCCTCATAGTTTTTATTCTATATTATTTGTTAGTTTAATACTCTACTATTATTATCTGCGTGACTGCTATGATTTCGAAGTATTTGTGAGTTTAGTTTCCTATTTCAGGAATAATATCTGAATAATGGATATTTAGATGCATCTCAGGCGTTTCGCGGCGCGCGGCCGTCGCGCGGATCGCGCCTAATATTATGGCTCTAACATCGCGCGTTATGAAACAATATTGAGATTAAATCAATAATTACTATTCTCTTCTCTCGAATAAAATAAGATTGACTTAATATCTTGAGACAAGAATATATAAATTTAAGCTTATAGCGACGTTATAAGTTATAACGTCGCGTGAAGATTAGTCTAAACGCAAGAATATATAAGCTTAAATTTATATATTCTTGTCTCAAGATATTAAGTCAATGTTATTTTATTCGAGAGAAGAGAATAGGAATTATTGATTTAATCTCAATATTGTTTTATTTTTATACTACTTCAGGTTGTGATGAGATTAAACATGTCAAGAATATTTTTTGTCTCGTTATTAGAAATCTTTTCTGAGGGCGCGCCCTGCTATTAAGTCGAGCTAGCCGATTCCTCGCACACCGACTTATTTCGCCTTGCGTCTCTCTCTTTAGTTTCTCGCAATTTCGCGGACGCGAATTCACGCGTCTGGCGCCCAACAATAAAATTCGGTTAGTGGAGTGTCGGAGGTGCGAGAGAACTGCCGGAGAGGCCTATCATCCTTCTCTCCTTCCCCTTTTGATCCGTCACACGGCCCGGACCGCTCCGGGAGTGAAAAAGACGTGACAATATATATATATATATATATATATATATTGTCACGTCTTTTTCACTATATATATATATATTAATAATCTGAAATAAATGTTATTAGGCACGAGATCCGTTGATAACCGTTTCCATCGTTATTTATAACGATAAAAACGATTATCAGCGGATCTTATGTCTAACAACATTTATTTCAGATTATTAATATTTCATCATTAACATTAATAATTAATTCAATATACTGATGCTAATAAGCATCTTTATGTAAATAATGCTACTGAATCTCATTTAAATCTACAAGGAATTTATTACTGAAAAGTATTCATTAAATATTATGATAATTTGCCTTATATAAACTATTTATTAGCATCATATTTAAAATGTATATTTTATACTAATAAACCTCTTGTTTATGAGATTAAGATTAAGATTTTTAAGATGCAGCAGCATCATTTATATAAAGAATTATATAATGCTCATTAGTATTGATATATTAAATTGATTATCAATTTAATGATAAATTATTTATTAATTAAACAAAATGAATATTGTAAGATTTGTTAATGGTGATTTCTGCCATTATTTAAACTTACATTGAATGAAATTTATTAGCCGACTTATAATTTAAATTTGCACACATATACTAATTGCTGACTTTTGTCCTGTGCATAAACATTGTGTGCAAAAAATAATTTAAGTAATAAAATTATAATATATAATGATTATGATGGACTATGGTACGAGCTTTTTTCGTAAGAGAGAAGATGTCTTTCGTGTTCTTAATAAAATTTACTTCATAACCTGTATTGTCATCTCGACTTCTGTTTTAACGTTACTGCTACGGAAATCCGTCACAATTGTATTGCAACTTCGGGCGCTACAAAGTCCATTTTATTGTAAAAAAGATATGCGAGTGGTTATAGGTGATGCACCGAAGTCAACGCAATTGTGAACGACCATGCGCGCCTGCTCGAATGGGCAACCCGCCGTACCGCTCTGTATCGTCATGAAACACCCTGTACATAGACGATGGTCACAACATTTTATGTTCCCAACTATAATATTAACTTTTTACAAATTATATAAATTTTTAGACGAAAACTAAGACATTTCAAAGTTTCTTCAAAGTTTTTATTTTTATTGCTTTGAGCATTAGTTGCCTAAATTGTTTTAGAAACGCAGCAGAAATATGAGAATTTTTCTAATTAAAACAGAAAAAACATGAATTAATTACTTGCTAATTAACATTGACATTATAAACTTACCAAATTATAAGATTTATTTAAATCATAGTATTATGGAATTAATAATCGTTAAATTTTGCCATTAAATATATAAATTATTTAGTGGCGAAATTTAGAGATTATTAATTCCATAACACTATTTAAATAAATCTTATATCGCGCTTTAAATGTATAATGTACCTGAACATAATCTAATCTAAAACAATCACATTTCAAATGAGTGTACAGAATAAGAGTGTAAAAAGAACAGAAAATAATCGATGTAAAATTATTTTATATAGCGTTAAAAGTTTCCTGAATGTAGAAGTTTAATGCTAGCCTTGACATATGTTTTTTCGTCGAATAAATAGTTTGATAAAAAGTACAATACACTCAGTCGAGAAATATGAGAACAATTAATAGCTTGGCTAGTTTACTTAATTAATTAATTAACTATTCGCCATATTATAAAGTGCAATGTCTTAGTTTTCGTCTAAAAGTTTGTAATTTGTAAAAAATTATATGGTCTATTTCGCGAATCGATTTTTCACTTGACATTATTTTATTCAACGCAAATGCCAGATAGATATATTAAAGTATTTAAATGTAAAGTTTCCGTGCAATTGTTAATTCTTCGAGAATATTTGAATTACAGAATAAATCTTATATCGCGTTATCATTTTTTTCAACTGTCCGACTTCAACTTGCGAATTAATTTAAAATTCGACTTTGAAAGTAAGACACACCGTCAAATCGAATTCACGGAATGCAGTGCATATTGCAAGTATAATTTTTAATTATAAAGTAGATAATATGTTTGTAGATTTAAAATTATTTTATAAGAATTTATAAGAAGATTTTATTATTTTATTTTTTAACGGCAAAACTTGCAATTTTGATAATTTCTTTCTATTTTCAGAAAGAAATAATAACAACTTGCCAACGCTGCAAGAATTAATGCAACAATTGCAACTGCAGCAGTTGCAAATTGCGGAGCTCCAAAGACGTCTGCAAGAGCGAGACCAGCCGCAGGAGGCGCAACAGCAGGAGGAGGTCGAGCAGTCACTGCTGGAGCAGCCGCTAGCGTAGCAGCATCAGGTAGTAGGTACACGAGCAGCCGCTTGCGCAACAGCAGGAAGCCAATGTGCAACCGCTGGCGCAAATACAGCAGCAGGGACCAATGAGTATGTATTAATAAAAATTAATTTTTTTTAATTTTGTATTTAATAAAAATTAATTTTTTAAATTTTGTATTTATTATTTAGAGTATTTTTATACTATTTCATATTTCCTTGTTACAGGAAATCGCCGAGGAAGAGGACGCGGTCAGAGCCGGCAATGCTGGTATACTCAGCGGGGCCGCAGCAGGGGTGGTCCTCGACAATATCCCATAATAAATCAGTATTACGTATAATACTGATTTATTATGGGATAAAAGAATCGTAAAAAAAATTGTAAAAGTATCTTGAGCTAATTCGGTAAATGCGATCGATAGCACTTTTGCGCACGTGAAAAATAATATTTTGATTGAGTTCTATTATATTTTATTTCATGAATTTGAGCAAATATTTACATTATATCGTCGCGATACACTCACATTATTATTTGATGCAATATCTCGTAAAATATTGTCAATTTTCTATTGAAAATATCTGACATTAACTATGTAATTATTGTATCGAAATGTTTTTGTCGAAAATTAAAATAAACTTATGTAGCAGAGACGTTCTGGTGTCGAATATATTTTTATCTATAGACTTACGTAGATAGATTGCGCATTCATATGCAATAGCTGATGATAATATTGAAACGACGAACCATTAAAATCATCACTTTTTGATTGTACGTTACATTTATTTTCTATAAAAACAAATTCTTTTAAATTAACGATATAAACTAAAAGCAAAACAATTTACAATATTTTTGTATATAAGATATAATAAATGTTAATCTGTCTTCACATTTTTTGTATTTTATTCTTTTTGTTGTCTTTATCTTCTTCATCGATTCCTTTACGTTTATTACTTTTTCCAGCTTCATTCTTGTCTTCTTTTCGCTTGCTATTCTCAATCTCTATCCCATTACTACACTCTTTCTCTGCTTGTTTTTGAAGTTTTTTCTCCGTTTGATTCTTTTCATAGGTTATTAAATATATAAAGTAAAAAATGTATACAATCATTACATCAACATTGTATGTAATATATAAATACTTTTTTCAGCCTCTATTCCATCACTATACTCTTTCTCTTTCTTTGCTTGCTTTTGAAGTTCTTTCTCCGCTTGATTATAGCACTCTCCGGAAAATTCTACCCCTACTTCATATATAATTCTTTAAGATTCGGTCAATTATTTCCCGAAAAATTGGAAAAATTAAAAAAACCGGTTTCCAGAAAATCGGTAACGAAAAACTATACACTTTATGGCACTACCCGGGAAATTCTACCCCTACTTCATATACTTTTGGTAAAAATTCGGTCCACTAACGAATGAGTAGTTCGCGGTCAGACATACATACATACAGACGACGGTACTTATATATATAGATGTTAAATATTTTTATTATTATAATGAGTGATTATGAGAATACGAGGTCGGCCTGGCGTTCATTTCTTCGTCGAATTGTTTATTAAACTATTAAAGAATTGTTTATTAAAGAATACATTGCTCTTGGAGTACTCGAGTCAACAGCAATATATTATATACTTTTCTGTTTATAGTTCACTGGAACATAATCAGTTGAAGTGGACAATTAGCGATTTGGTTAGTCCACGCAATTAATTATTCATAACCATATTAAGATGATAACTTTTTAGCGAAACGATTTTTTTATGTTATTTCTTTAACCCGGGAACAAGAGCCTATATAGTTGTTTTTTTTTCTTTATTGTTAATAAATTATCACCTGGAGTGATTTTTACACCTCAATTAGAAGCTATTGTTATTAATTACTGGAACATAATCAGTTTAAATGGACAATTAGCGATTTGACTAGTCCATACAATTAATTAATTATAACGATATTGAGATGATAGCTTTTTAGCGACACGATTTTTTTATGTTATTTCTTTAACCCGCAAACAAGAGCCTAATTGTTTGTTTGTTTGTTTGTTTGTTTTTATAAATGATCAATTAGAGTGATTTTTACACCTTAATTAAAAGTTATTATTATTAATTACCTATTGCATATTTTTAATTGTTCTACAATTTATTAGTATTTGAGGACAATATGTGTATTATAGATTTATTCAATATTTTCAGAAAAAAGTAAGGGAACCAAAAAAATAATTAAAAGACAAAAAAAGCACAATCATGACAGTATTTCTTAAAAAATTAAGATATCAATTAATAAAACGTTTTTATATTGCAGATTTTTTATGGGATTGCATATTTAAAGGTTTGTAAAAAAAATGGTTATTAGAAAAAAGAAAATATAATATTTATTTTATAGCAATTTAAAATGAGGCTGGTCACTATCATATAAAAATAAAAATTGGATGACTTACAATTATGTCGGGACATAATAAAAATTCGGAATTATTTTTATGTCCCGACATAATTTTAATTTATCCAATTTTTATTATGTTTGACATCATTTTAATTCATTTTAGTAAGAATCGCCATTTATCTTAAGACAATTATTTTTTAAAACTTTTATATCGTGTAGAATATTATTTATGCTATTAAAAAGTAAAACGGCGTGCCATACGATGACTTTACCTCAATACTTTTACATAGAAAAATGAAAAAAATCGAATAATAATATTAATTTTCACATGAATTTGTTCAATATCCAACGTCGTCGCTAAATCGTCGTTGATCGTCCCGATACAATAAAAAATGGACACGCTTCGAAGTACGTAAAATATTAATTAATTTCAAGTAATATCTTCAAGTAGTAATATTTTACAGATATATATAAATATAAAATATTATTTCTGAATATTTTTGCTCGCTGAAAATGAGCATCAAGCGTCAACATAAAAAGGCACCATTAGAAAAGAAAAATGTGTATGCGAGATATTATAACAAACATTGAAAAAAATAGGAAACGCAGCGTGAGCCTGTAAAGCATAGAACTATAAAAATGTAGAATTTCGATGAAAATGAGCGGTCCCAACTCCCTTCCCCCTTTCTCTCTCTCTCAAAAATACTAATAAAAAAAAGACTTCTTTTGTTCACAATTTGTTCATTAAAAATTATTTGCTGCAAAACGAGTCTTTTCTTTAGAAAAACTACGTTTTCACAAATTTCCCCTCGAATTTCCCTATAGTTTAGACAATTTTAAACTTCATATTCGAATTCAGCAGGCTTAAAATATAAAGATAAATAGATAGATAGATAGATTAATTTCATATATTTCCCTGATAGGCAAATTTTGATCCCATTTCAGCATCGTTCTTTATAACAATTATTTTATTACTTGTTATTTTTTTCTAAGCATACACTTATATTTTCATTAAATTGTTATTTTTTCTATTTTACTATTAACTATTAACTGTTATAACTATAATTTATAAACATTATTATTTATTTATAAATATATTACATATACTTATAACCTCATTCAAGCTCATATTATTATTTCGAATTTATAGTATAAACTCTTACCATACTTTATAATTTATAACGATCACCTACCGCGGTGATTTCTAACCCCAGCAAGTTTTAATCTAGGTCTGTAAAAATTTACCGCCTGTATGAATATATACCCGAGAAAAAATGATTAGATATAATCACATATAATTATATAAAATCGACATTAGATATAATTAGATATAAAAAATGAGCTGATAAAATTGTATATAATTGTATATAATTATATATAACCACATATAATTATATAACCATATATGGTTATATATAATTGTATAACCATATATGGTTATATATAATTGTATATGGTTATATGTAATTATATACAATTATATACAATTTTATCAGCTCATTTTTTATATCTAATTATATCTAATGTCGATTTTATATATAATCATATGTGATTATATCTAACATAATAAATATTTTATATATATTAAAAAAGAATTCTGTTAACTTCGATTAAGGAATAAAGCATTGATAAATTTAGTGTATATTTTTTCAAAAGCTAGAATCAAAAGTGAAATGATTTACATATAACTTGGCGCTGCTTGGCGTGAGATCCCGAGAAAAAATAATTTTGACTAATTATATATGATCATACATTATTGTTTATATGATCAGATCCGAAAATTGGCCAGGTCTGACCATGCATGCTCATACAAAATCATATCAACGGTCATATCTATTCATATTTGACCATTAAAATATAAAAATATAAAATTATTTTTCTCGTTAAACATTATTTTATTGCCGAAAATCTTTATTATGTGCAAGCTTAATTAATTAAATTTATATTGTACTTGAAAAATTTGCTGACCACCGCTGGATTTGAACCTGGAACCCCTGGATCTTGAGTCAGTCACCTTACGTACTGTGCTACAAAGTTAATTAGTAAAGACGTTTCGTATTGTACTACATATGTTACACTTATTGTTAGACTCCTAGAGATATCATTGCCACCTTTGACTAGAGAGGATACGGCCTTAGAGGCGTTCAGGCATAATCCCACGGATGGTAGCTTCGCACCACCGGCCGCTCGACCGAGTGCGTGAACCAAATGTCCGAACCTGCGGTTCCTCTCGTACTGAGCAGGATTACTATCGCAATGACTGGTCATCAGTAGGGTAAAACTAACCTGTCTCACGACGGTCTAATCCCAGCTCACGTTCCCTGTTGGCGGGTGAACAATCCGACGCTTGGCGAATTCTGCTTCGCAATGATAGGAAGATCCATTTAAGAAATTGAAAGTCACCTTCACGTGACCTTCAACAAACTGTTCAAGGTCAAACCAATGGTACCATCTTATGTCCCCCTTGAAACCATACAACTTTTGTCTGAAACATTTTTGTATGTGGAGCTTAGTTTTTGAGATATTTTGCTGTCCAAGTTAAAATGGGACACCCTGTATAATACTATATCTAGTTATATGTCGGGTGCAGTACTCACATATCATCATATCTGGCTTCACATACATTTATATACGATTAGATATGGTGCTATATATGGTTGTATATAGCGCCAGATTAGTCACATTAATATATCTGGCTATATATGACTGCATATATAGTTGTATATAATACTATATCTAATTATATGTAGAGTGCACTACTCACATATCATTATATCTGGCTTCACATAAAATTATATACATTTATATACAAGTAGATATGGTGCTATATCTGGTTGTATGTGGGACCACTGATTGCACATGTGGCCATGTATAATTAGATATGACCCCATATAAAAACATATATAATTATATATAATTATATATATACCAGATATAATTATATATGATTATATCTAATCATTTTTTCCCGGGTAGGTACAGGTCATACATTTTTTTTATTGCGGGTTAGGTTTTTTGGTCTCAGAACCTTCGAATGAAAGTATAGGTATGGATTCTCGATTTTATACAGTCGATAAAAAAAATTACTGTGACGTGGAGCTCTATTTTTTCGAAAAATACAGCTGGGATGTAAAAATCACCCCGGATGCCTATTCCCGGGTTAATAAACATATTATAGAAATATTAGATATTTTATTGTAAAATTTGCTGTGTTTATGACAAATATTTACCTTTAAGCGGGAAACACAGACTTATTTTACATAACGCATAATGCATAAGCATAAGAAAATTGATTGGTCTATTTCCTTAGGCATATATATATGGACCAATCAATTTTCTCATGCTTACGCATTATGCGCTGTGCAGAAGTGTGTGCTCCCCGCTTTACACAGCCCCCGCCAATGACCTTGACCTTTCACCTTGACATATGTTGCCGCCACCAATCGAATAAACAATAAACGAACTCCCGGCGGTTTATTACGTCACGTCGCATCGCGTTCAGAAATCCGGTTTCAGGTAATCAGACTAAAGGGGTCTATCCACGTACGAGTTTGGCTCGCAAGTCCGGCTCGGCTCGGTTTCTACTTGTTCGTGGGTGGGATGTCACGAGTCGGGCTCGGCGTCAGACGAGCCAAATTCGCACATTTTCCATTCGTATGTGGTGAAAAAACGTTCGAATCCGGCTCGTGAATCAAGCTCGCCGAGCCGAACTTGCAGCTGGGCTGCGTTCGGATTCCCCACCCGAGTGCTAAAAATCCTATAGTATATGTTACGTGCACTATAGATTTTCAGCACCTATGCAGGTGGGGAATCGGAACGCACCCCAGAATGGGCCGACCTTTAGCGTAGTAACTGTAGGGGAGACCGGGGCTAGACCGCTAACGGGGTAAATCCGCCAAATCAAATATCTCGGAACCTATATATTGTGCGAACTCGCTATTAACATTGTAAACGCTGCTTATGGTACCCATGTGACCAACGGGGGGGGGGTTTTTTGTTTGTCCTCGGGTGAGGACTGATAGGTGTCTTCCTGTCCGATGGCAGATGACACACCAAAGCTAAACCCGAAAGAGTACCAACACAAAATCAAATAACTTTGTCAAACTTTTTAAGAAAAGTAAAGATTATGTATAAGATGTCCCAATTCTTGGCTCTAATAAGTCGATTAATATCAATTTCTTCCAAGAATCCGGCAGCTCTCAGATCCCTATCCATCTCAATCCTTGCGTCGTCATATTTATGGCAATTATTCAGCAAATGTGGAAGATCCTCAATCTCGTGTCCGCAGTCACAACGCTCACTGTCCACATAACCTTTTCTTTTAAGGGAGACTCCGAGATTGTAGTGGTTGGCCCTGAGTCTGTTAATCAAGGTCACAAAATATCTGTTCGCATTAACTTTATGGAACCAAGGTCTGGTCGATTCTCGCTCGTAGAACTCTTCAAAATAATAAGTGCCCTTGTGCGCTGAATCACAAACGATCGCGTCCTGTGTGGCGTTCCACGTCTCCCTCCTTACCGCCGCCATGAGATCCCCCACCGGCACCACAATGGAGGGGTCAGCCTCCTCATTCGCCGCCTCCTTCGCCAATCCATCCGCCATCTCATTACCCTCTATTCCAACATGAGCGGGAATCCAAACCAAAATAACATTTTTATTATATACAGTCTCCAAATCATATATTAAAATTCTAGTCTCCGTAACATATTTGTTCTTATGTACGTTAAGGTGGTTGTTTTTAATGGCCAGCAGGGCAGATTTGCAGTCAGACAATATCACAATATCCCGGCAATTACACTGTTGTTTCATCACCATGAATGCTGATCTAATGGCAAAGACCTCGGCTGTGTACGACGAACACATGTATGGGAGGCTAATCTTATAAGCAATATCCCGGTCACAGATGACAATGCCCGCGCCCGTGGATCTTGACTCCTCGTCAAAGGATCCATCCGTATAGATGATCTCGGAGTTCTGCAATAGACCATACTCACTACGGATCCTACGCATTAGTTCTTGGTCTGAGAATTTCCTCTCCTTTCTGTCTCGTCCGATTGTCAGATTTATCTTGGGAACGAACGTCTGAGCCTTAAAAGATCCGCCGAATATTTCTGGCCCTCTGGCCTCACCAATATAAGTCCTAAGGGGCAAAGATCTCCTCCAGATTTCCGATAATAGTGAGAACTTATACATGGGTTGCCTAAATCGAGCCCAGCACTCACTGTCTAGTAAGCGCTGGAATTTATCACAGAGACCATTTCGATTGTACGCCATGGCCTTGTGAACGAAGTTTCTGCCCAACAGCGTCGCGCGATCCCTCAGCAACCTCACCTTCGCCTCCGCAACGATGACATTATTCGGCGTGCTATTTCTATAGCCAAGGGCGGTGCGAATGCCCATATATTGCGCCCTTTCCAACTTCAGCTGAGTTGCAGAGTCTCTGGGGAAGTATATAAAATTGCCGTAATCCGTGATAGATCTAACCAAACTTTTATAGAGCATATGAGCCGTATTAACTTCCACGCCCTTGGAAACTCTGCACAAATATCTCATGACGGAATTAGCCCGGTTCACCTTACCTCTGACCTCCTGAACTTGTCGATCAAACTTTAAACGGTTATCCAACCAGATGCCCAGGAACCTAGCCCCATTCCTGTTGGGGACCTCACAACCATTCACCCGAATGTTCATACCCCCGTCCACGAAGCCGCTCCTAGAAAACTCCACGAGGACCGTCTTCCTGGGCTCCAAGTCCAGACCCAGCGATCGGAGGCGCTCAGTCACCAAATCGACTGCCTGCTGCAACAGGCGCCTATTACGTTCACGGTTTTTATTTTTGCTCCGAATATATAATCCGATGTCATCTGCAAATTCGACGGCTTCAACATCCTCCGGGAGGTCCATACAAACTCCCTGGGTATATAGAGAGTATAACGCAGGACTAAGGACCGCGCCCTGCGGGAGGCCCTTAAAGACACATCTTATCAAAAATTCTCGGGAATTAATAATAAATCGTACCTTTCTATAGTACAGCCAGCGTCCAACAAACCTGGCTATGCCTGAAGGGCAGTCTTGCGCGATCAACTTGTCCACCATAATGCGGTAGTCGACGTGATCATAAGCTGCTGAAACATCGAGAAAAGCCGCAAGCGTATACTCTCCATCACACAGTGCTGATTTAATGTCCGAAACAATTCGGGCCAGATTGTCGGCACAGGATTTTCCTCGCCGGAAGCCGTTCTGAGTAGGGCTATATTTCTCGTCTCTTTCCGCCCAGAAGATCAGTCTCTCGTTAATCATTCTTTCCATCACCTTTCCAATGCAAGATGACAGGGATATGGGACGGACTTTCTCCCGGCCCACCTTGTCAATAAAGATGACCTGATACTCCAGCCAATCCGTCGGAATCGCACCCGTCGACCACACCACGTTGAAAAGCTCGAGGAGACATATCCGAGCAGACTCAGAGAGATGCCTAATCATCCCGTAGTCGACACCATCCAGTCCAGGGGCGGAGTCCCTCCCGATCATCTCGATGGCACGCTCCAGCTCCTCAGCAACAAAGGGGGCATCAAGCTCGTCATCCAAAGCACCACACTCATCATCCAAAGGCTCCGTGGGCACCGTGGGCGGGGCGAGATTATCGATGGAGGCCCTTATGACCTCCTCTCTATTCTTCGTTGGCCAAGGATGCCAATCCAGATTGCTCCTGGCATTCTTCAGAATGCGTATAGTGTTCCAAACATAGCTGGAGCTGGTGAATCGATTTATCTCCGAGCAGAACCTGTCGAAGGACGCTCTTTTCTTAGCTCTGGTAGTTCGCCTGGCAGCCGCCACCGCTCTCTTATATTCAAAAAAATCATGCAAACTCTTAGTTTTCTTCCATTGAGCGAATTTCGTCCTCCTCATCCGGATCACCTCCTCACATTCCGAGTCCCACCACTTATGAGAGATTTTAGTTTTGCTTGGTGAGGTCACGAGTCTCGAGGTCCCTCCAGAGGTCCTCCTACCCGAAGCTACCGCAACAGAGTTCCTCAAAATATCCACGAAGCGACCATAATACTTCTGGAGGTCATCCCTGAAAAATTCCCTCTGCTGCAACATGGAGCTGACAATCTCCCTATCAACCAGTGCGCCATAACGGATCCAATCTGTCCTCTTGGTGGAAAGTCTGTTCGTAATCTTGCGATATGGCAGGGACGTGACATCAAAAGAAAATGATATCGGAGCGTGATCGCTATCCCAAACATCCTCCAGCTGCTTGTAGGAAACTCTATCCACAATACCAGGGGTACCGAACATAAGATCCAGGTTCGTATCTCTCTGGCCATGAGACCCCGATCTGGACAGTGTATCCACATTAATACAAATAAAGTGCTCGTCATACATAACCTCATACAACAGATCCCCCTGGCTATTTGTATCCGGACAGTTCCAGCATGTATTGTGGGCATTCATGTCTCCCAAGATAATTGTATCATTGTCATTGTTCAGGGATCGAAATATCGGCCGAAGGTCCTGCCTAGTCATGGCCTCTCGTGGGTGGCGATATACTGCAACAATATTCAAGTTCTTGGTAAGGTTTTTAGTTGTAATACATACGACATCGTATCCCACCGGGACAGCTCCCACAGGAAGAACCTCGAACTCCAGATGGTCACGGAGAGAGATCGATACTCCGCCAATGCGCAATCGATTTGCGCTATTTACAGATTTGAAGTGAGAAAAATACACTTTGTTAGGGCCCGAGCATCTAGTCTCGGTAAGGATTACGATGTCATAGCCCATTATGTTCTTGGTTAGCTCATCCCTGCTGTTCTTATATCCTCGGCAATTCCATAATAATAGATTAAATTATGGTAAGGGGGGAGGGTACCTACCCCTATCACCCGAATACTGTCTTACATTCTCACCTCCACGCCCTTCTCTTCCTTCCAATAAACGAGCTTATTCCCGATTTTCCCGGGGGGCGGGGTAGACCGCCCTTTCTGAGTGCAAAAGTGAATCAATCAAAATATCTCGCGCTGCGGGAAATCTCTGCAATAGTCTAATTACTCCGCCTATTATTTCTTCAATCGATTCCGGGGACGGAATCAAGCCCCCGTCGTCAGATGTCCTCATGCCTCTAGCGACCTGTGCCCACGAAGTCCCATTGTGAGATGTTAAGGCCAGGCCTCTCCTCTCCCTCGTGATTTCGCCAGCCCGATTGTCGAATCTTCCATAATACTTATTTGTCGAGTCTACAATGGGGTTTCTTGTTTTCAATACCGACGGAGGCGAGCCTCTCGGCCTGTCTCCTCTATCTCGCATACGTCTTGTCTCAGATCTATCTTCTGAGGGGACAGCTCTCGTCGGCAATTCGGGCCACGCTGCCGGCGTCGTGTACTTGTCTCGAAACTCAGGGGGGGGAACTTCACCCTCCACGATACGCCTTGCTCTGTAGAATGAAACATTTTTATGAGCCATTACTATACTAATACTTCTGTTCTTTTCGTGCACTGGGCAGCCCCTGAAAGTAGATTTATGCTGGCCCTTACAATTACTACAGCAGACCGGTCTATCGCATTGGCCGTGGGACTTATCTCCGCAGACAATACAGCGGGTCTCGGACTTACATGCGTTCTTGGTGTGCCCATATCTGAAGCAGTTATAGCATTGGCGGGTCTGGGATACGTACGGTCTTACTCTTAGCGAAACTCCATTTGTAAAAATTGAGAGATCACAGATCTTGTCAGCCTTAAAAGTAACTATTATATTGTCCGTAGGGACAAGCGACGTCTTTTTAGTGGCAGCATCCCAATTGCGGCGATACATCCTATCCAGTTTAATTATCCTCTCTTTATTTTGAATCACCGTCCATAATTCCGGAATCGACGCAGGCCAGTCCGTAATGACACCCTTGCAGATAATAGAGCGTTGGTCCACATGGGCCTTTAATTTTGGTTCTTTAATCGAATCTAAAACATCAAGGGCACGATTAGCATCCCTAAAATCATCAAATATAACCTCCGCCGAAAAATGATTCGTCATTTCCAAAGATGCCGGGACGATTTGTAATGACGAAATGATCATCCAGATCTTAATCCTATTTCTACCTTTTGTTGTGGTAGAATGGGCGGGAAGGAGGCTCAATAAAATTTTAGCTGTACCTACTTTATCGTTGCTGAATCTTACAAAGCGGTGAGGAGTATCGTTGTTGCCAGGCAGATTTTTTTTCAGCATAGAATTACTCACTGTATACGATTCCTTATCTTGGGATATGTCGATTTCCCCTATGTTTATGTTCGCCGTGGTCACGTGATCGCATTCCTCCGAGGCGGCCCTCAGCACAATGGCCGTATTTACATTACCGGTCGTTTTGTTTACTAAAAGTTCACGATCGGTCGCCGCTGTTCCGTTCACGTCGGCAACGTCCGTTTCCATATCACTTCCCGTCGTAGACATGCTCTGCGAGAATTGATCAAACTCCTCCTCAGTGAGGCTGGTGCGAGGTCTTTTTGAGCTATTCCTTGTAGCCTGCATGTGGAGATTAATGCCGGATCGCCCCACTTCTAGAGGATCCGTTGTTCCCATAGTACGAGTCACCCGAGATCCAGATCACTCCCCCTCCGAGGGGGGGGAGCAACAACGTTAATTAATTTAGGCCCTCCCAACACAGGTCCTCGCGCCTTGGCACCTCCGAGATGAGTTACCCAGCTCGAAAAAAAAAGGAGGAGACCACGCCCGATTCGACTGTACTACACAGCAAGCGAGCAGAGAGCACACACGTCCGTCTCGTATGGCCGCTCAGAGCGAACTCCCATGTGACCAACGGAGTTTCGGCAGGTTACCTGCCGTGTTATGATTTTTACGAGGGCAAACGTGTTTTCGGAAGGTGAAAGTTACATTTTCTGCGCGTGGAAATTTTGTAATATCTGCTATAATATTTGCTCTCCAAATCTCGAGGTACGTGATTATAAAGAGTAATGCATGCTGAACACGAATCCAGTGTAGTTTTTTCATTATCGTTGATGTCTAATATTTCGTGGGCGATCAAACCTGAAACTTGTGTTTGGGGTTAATCCGTTAGTAAGCAGTCCGGGTGCATTTCCAAGGCATTTCCGGGCATTTCCAGGCTCACTGCATATGGAATATGGATGAGACGGGAATTACAACCATTCAGACACCGAATAGAGTCATCGGACGTCGAGGAGTGAAACAAGTCGGGCGAGTGACTTCTGCGGAAAGAGGAACCCTCGTAACTATTTTTTAATAACGTTTCGCATAAAAATTTTAAATAAATTTTTATATTTTTCTCTTAAAAAACAATTATTAAGATGTATTCTATCATTTTTCAGGATTAGATGTACGTATATGTATTGAAAATGCAGTGTAACGGTTAAACCCCGGCATTTTTGAGATTTCAATTTTTGCACCGTTGTCGTTTTTGCTCTATACCGGTTAAACAAAGCGACGTAGATAAAAATTTCCTGTATAAATTTTGTAGCTAAAGGTTCACTCTTTACAGTGGTATACCACATTTAACTACAATTATTTATTTTGTTGTTAAAAATCGGCACCGAAAAAAAACTAACGGTCTAGCCCCGGTCTCCCCTACAGTAAATAATTTATTATTCATATATCATTATAATTTATATCAATTGTCTATTTAATTAGTACTTAACTTGTTTATTTTAAGATTTAAGCAAGAATTAGAAAAGTTTGTATTAAAAAATCTAAAAAGCTTTTACTTAAAAAGTATATATTAGTATCTTTTCGAAAATTATATGATTATTTTATTAAATATTTATTCAAAGATCGAATATAATTCGAAAATATTCGATCCTCATAATATAATTATTTCTTAAAATATTGATTGCTTTTTGAACGTTTAATTAAATAAATTAGTGTTAGTCGTAGCTGATAACTTCGCTGTTCTGCATGGATCGGTGAATGCAAATTCTTAATAAATAATTTCCAAATTTTCTTTACATTGATTTTTAGTTGAAAGTATAAAGATATTATAATAATTTTGGGGGAATTTTTCAAAGCTATTAACATACTGAAAAACGCGTGGGACACGAAAGTGCATGGTTGGAGGGATTAAGTGGCAGAAAAAACGTTGGAGAGATTAGGGTTAATATAATGTATATAACTATGTATTATTTATGCTATTTTTACTTTCATATTATTTATCAACAGTTAAAATTAAACTTTATCTTAAATCAGAGGGACTTTAAAAAATGTACTAACGCCACCGTTCGCCGCCGCCGCCGCCAATTTCGTCGTCGCCAAACAAAGAAAAATTTTCAGCGAACTCGCCGCCATCAAGCTATTTTGCTTCAAACGTCGCCGCCGATATGAAATATAACGGCGCAGTAGTGCGATTCTGTAACTCGTTATGAGGTATCGACTATCGTTGCGCAGATATTTTATATGGTAAAAAAGCTGCGCAATTATCGTTATAGCTCATAACGACGGCATAACGAGTTACAGAATTGCACTACAACAAGGGTCTATGTGATTTGTTCCGCCATGGTGTTGCACGTCCGATGAAAGTTAGGACTAGCGACTAGGATTGTCCAGACTCTTATATAGGGGGACTCTAGATGGTTATATTTTTATTTTTTTCTAATAATTATTCTTTTTACGAACCCTTAAATATGCAATCCCATCAAAAATCCGCAATACAAAAGCGTTTTATTAATTAATATCTTCATTTTTTTATAAATACTGTTTTATATAAGCCGCTTAGTGTGCTTATTTCGTTTTTTAAATATCTTTTTTGGTTTCTCGTTATTTTTTCAGAAAATATTGAGTAAATTTATATACATATAATGTTCTCAAATACTAATATGTTATAGAACAATCAAAAATATCCAATATGCAATTAATAACAATAACTTTTAATTAGGCTGTAAAAATTATCCCAGGTGACCATTTATGCAAAAAAATCAGGTGCCCGTTGAAAGATTATATGTAATCATATTAGTAATATTTTATTTTCGACAAAAATATACTATATGCAGCTTTGCCGAAACCATGTTGTGTGA